>NW_017307293.1:146544-164803 GCF_000935625.1 Nanorana parkeri
CCCACTTCTAAGCACTACCAATAATTATATCTGTGACACTTTGTTTTGTTATTTGCATTAATACATAAAGTCAGAAGCCAAAGTGTCTGCTGCCTAGACCTTGGAATAAAGAATCATGGATGCAATTTACCTCCATTACAACTTATTTCATAACAAAAGGGGAGCAAAACAAGGGCCGAGCCTCTGCAAACGCCTTTGGAATGCTTAGAATGTGTTTGAAGAGCATTTCCATTGATTTGAATGGAGGGTTCTGCCAAACTTTACAATCAGACTGAACATGAAGTGATGCAAAAGTGCTGTGTACAGACCAGCATTTCTCAACCCTTTTTTTTTGTTTTGTTGCGGCACCCTATAAAAGTATGCAAAATCTCCATGTACCCCAGTCTAAAAATGTAAAAAGCAAAGTGTGGTTCACATCACAGTCCCCCCTCCCGTTCACATCGCAGTCCCCCCTCCCGTTCACATAGGAGCAGGTGTAGACGGAGGTGGACTCCTATTCTCTTCTGGATGCTCGGGAATGTAACATCTTCCACCCCTGATTTGCTTCATGTATTTACATGGTGCAGGCGAGCCAGCCATTCCCAAAAAATTAAAGGCACCCCCTGACAAAGCCATGAGACACCCCACCCTGGTGGAAAGACGCTGTTCTAGACTATTTGCTACAGGCATTTGCTTTGGAAAGCTTTATTAACACGAAGCAAGCACCTGTCCATTATACCCATGTGAGTGAAGCTCTAACTGGGTGACATCAACTTTGCTAAAGCATTTGTAAGACCGAACTCTCATTATACCGGAAAGTTATAAAGAACAAGGACCTTGCTGCTGGATCACCAGGGACTATATTAATGAAAGCTGAAGATTTCAACAAGATTCAAAACAGCTTTCGAAATTACATTAACATATATGAGGGTTAATGATTGGCTTTAGATCTATTTTAAGACGCTGAGAAATGTGAAAGAGCTCTGTAAATTAGAATAATCAGTTATAATGGTGTGAACCGCTGAGATAACCCGTTGCTGCTATGACTGATACCATTGGTTCTATATACTTTGCAGAGTAAGCAGAGGTTATTTAATGGGTAGAGAATTCCTTGTGTGGGTTTGGTGTTGATGGGATTCTTCCTTCTATAAACTTAGAAAGGAGTTCTATAAACACTGAGAAGCTTTCACACTTTATGTATAGACATTCCTGACCTCTGGGTGGATGTTTCCCTCTATAAATGTATAGGGAGGGGGACCCCTCTGTAGTTTCCTCCCCACATCAAGCTCTGTACATGTGTGTGTGTTTATTGGATCTACCATTGCCAGGGTCCTCACCAGCCATCCATCAGCCTGGGTCTGGATTTTGTCTCCAGTCAGATTCTGGTGGAGTTATTGAATAGATGTGTTCTAGTTGCCTACATCGGCTCCTGATCTGAGATGAAAGCCATATTATGCTTAAAATATTTCAGACATTCCTTACAGTGATTTTAGAGTTACAAGGATCATTGACCCTTCTGAAGTAAAGGTAGACTACAGTCCAACATTTCAACAAATGCAAAACACAAAAAGCTCCTACACAGCCCAACCTCATCCTGGCCTTCATCCTCTACACCTGGCTACCCTGCTATCTACAATTCTTTGGTACCTCCTGTCCTCATCTTCTGAACGTCTGGAGTGATCTCCGTCCATTCTATTTAGAATGGGGAGAGCTGGTCTACAGTTTGGCCCCTCCCAGTGCACTTTTTTTTGTGCTAAATACTTTTTGTAGCTCCTGTCCTCATCTTCTGAACTTCTAAGCCAGAAGGCCCTAGAGTGATCAGAGTCCATTCCATATAGAATGGGGAGAGCTGGTCTACAATTAGGCTCCTCTCAGGCCACATCTTTGATGCTTTTCATTTGATCACACAAGGGATCCCAGGTTCTGAGTACTGCCCATTCAGAATAAGCAGAACTGGCCTACGGTTAGACTCCTCCCAGTCTACTTTTTTGGTGCTAAATTCTTTTAGTAGTTTTTGTCCTCATCTTCTGAACTTTTGAGCCAGGAGGCCCTAGAGTGATGATCACCGTCCATTCCATTTGGAATGGGGACAGCTGGTCTACAATTAGGCCACTCTCAAGGCCACAATTTTGATGCCTTTCATTTGATTGCACATGGGGTCCCAGATTCTGAGCACCGCCCATTCAGAATTAAACATAACTGGACTTCATTTAGGCCCCTCCCAGTCTACTACTAGGGTGCCTTTCATTTGGTCACACAAGAGGTCCCAGGTTTCAGTTATTGCACCCTCATAATAAGCAGAACTGGGCTACAGTTGCGCAATCCCCAGAGATGATGGAACCATTTGTTTTCAGGCAGAGGGGAGGAGAGCTGCAGCACCCCCATTTTATCAGGGCAAACAATAACAAAGGTTTTTAACCTGCCTGATGGCTATGGCTTCCGTTGAAGCTGTCCAGTGGTTTCTGCAGGTGCTCCATAGATGTTAGGTGAATGTCTTCTGGTCGGTTGACTAAAGTCTATGGTCGGTTGACTGAACGTCTATGGTCGGTTGACTGAACGTCTATGGTCGGTTGATGAACGTCTATGGTCGGTATATAGACCAGCTGTAGCCCTGTGCAGCTTGTGAATATTTTCTTCTCTTCCAAGCCACTTTCTTCGAGTTTTCCTCTCCAACGAACAGAGTGAATTTGATGACCTTTTAAGCTTTCCGCAGAGAAAACCATTAGAAGAGCCAAAGGGTTAAGGTTTAATGGGCAATTAGACCGGCGCTGATTGATGCCAGTAGCTTGGGTTGCTATGCAAACCTTTATTAGCGCGGCCTTCCCGCGTATTATCTGTAGCACATCGCTCGGTGCCGAGACCTTGGCCTGATATCCCTGTCACGACGAGGGAAACATGACATTATTGAACGACTGTAATTGCAGTGCTGCAGAGGGCGGAACACATTATAAATGTGAATCTTCAACAGAGGTGGACCTTTTAGTCTTAATGCCCGTCAATAAGAACCTCACAAGTATTGTGCCAGGTCTTTAAAGCTGAACTCCAGGCAAGCTGTTAATTACGCAGATGGTTCCTATTTTTCCTATCAAACTATTTGCATCTCTTTACAGCCAATCTTGTGATACAGACAACTTTACTTTTCTCCCCAGCAGGTAAGCAATACAGCTTGGTCACCAACCTGCCCCCAGCCTGCTGATTGGACAGTGAGGGAGCAGATTCCGTCAGTCATATTAGTTGGGGGCAGGACCGGATTTACTCTGTGCTGTCCCAAGGCCAGGTTCCTCAATGCACCCCCCTCCCCACCATCTTAATGGAGAAGGGCAACCAGATGGGGGGGGTGCAGGCTGCATACAAGTGATCTCGGCGACATCACTTGTACAAAGCGGGCAATGGCTTCACTGCTCTACATTTAGCCCTGCTTGCCCGAAGCAGGGCTAAATGTAGAAAAGAACTACCAGCCCAGTGCCTAGAACTGCATGTCCCGGGCGTCGAGCGACAGGAATTCCATACCCCTGCTGATTCTCTACTCGCTGCTGTCCCTAGGCCGGGCCTTGGTGGCCTTGTGGGAAATCTGGCCCTGGTTGGGGGGGCTTATCACGCTAGCAAAACTGGTTGCACGGGTTCTCCCTTGCTGGACAGGTGAGCAAGCCGTCACTGGCCAGCGCTTGCCGCTCACGCACAGGGCTGTATTTACTATCTCTGCTGCCCCAAGGCCAGGTTCCTCGATGCGCCCCCCTACCCGCCAACCCCCATGGAGAATGGCAGACCTGCAGGCTGCATACAAGTGCTCTCAGTAACATTGCCGAGACCACTTGTACATAACAAGTGGCGGCTTCCCCACTGTACATTTAGCTTTTCTTGCCCAAAGCAGGCCTAATGTAGAAAACAACTACCCGCCCGGAACTGCATGTCCCTGGCATCGGGAGATAGGAATTCCACACCCCTGCTGCCCCTCTACTCCCTGCTGCCCCGAGGCCGGGCCTTGGTTGGCCTTGTGGGAAATCCGGCCCTGCTCACGCCATTTCTGCTCCGCGACCAGGGGTTACTGCGGCACTGCGCCTTTTTATAAATCTTTGATGCTCTTCGCTTCTCTTGCCCCTGTTAGTCCATCAGCTCTTAAGTAGGTACTGGGATAATCTCGCCCTCTAAGCAGCAATTTAAGATTTGCATATATTGGTGTGGATATATATATAACGTACTGGATTCAACCAGCTGCAAGAAATTTAACTATTTCCGGATGTGTGACTCATCCCTATATTTGTTACGCCGTTTACGTCTTTTGGGTTTAAATTTAGTTGTTTTTTTGTCTTCCGGGGAAATTGCTTTCTGTCAAACTGAGGAACAGTGAATCTTGTATTATAGTAGATTTGGGAAATCTGTGTCCGGCATGCTTATAAATTGGCATTATATTTTGCCTTGCCTGGTTCCTCCAACCGCACCGCCCGCCCCCCCACCCCATCATCAACATGCAAATGAGATTAATACATTTTTGTAATATTTTAGACCCAATGATGTCAGGTCTCTTTGCTTCTCTAAGCAATGCAGGCAGATCATGGCTGGTAGGAGGGGCCAGTTCTACAAATATCGAAATACCTTGATGGGTGAGTGTTGGCGTGAAATGAGTGGGTGTTCCTAAGCAGGCTGGATTTGCATGCAGAGTACCCTAGCTAAAGCCCACATGTGATGCTGAGCCTCCATGATTGAAATAACTGAAATCCAATGAATGAAAGTGGGCAGGACAGGGAGAGTCAGACTGGGGAGGAAAGATCTAGCTGATGCTAGACATCCTCCAGCCAGGAAATGAGGCGGAGCTCTATCTGACTTGCCGCAACTTCTAATGCACATTGTGAGAAGCTCCCAGTGTGCAGTGAAATCAGAGAAAGCCATTTCAGTCCAGAAGAGGAGCCGGTACAACTGTGCAAGACTGAAGGGAAGGCCGGAGTTTGGCTTTAAAATGTATCTAGAGCCAAAGTGGATGGGGTTCGGTGCCTTGGTAGGTTTTTATTGCTGCAAAATTTGCTCCCCCTATTAGTTCTGGCAACCTTTGTCACCGGGGCTGGAAGTGGGGAGGAATCGAAAAATTTGAGTTGTCACCAAAACAGAAATAGAGGGGAAGTCTTCCAATTGGCACCTACTCAGTGACAACTGTCTGCGGACATTTCCTCTACGGTTGTCTACCCAACAGGAAGTGAATGGGACACAGATGGAAGAACAAAACTGAAGATTTTAACCATTTTATTTGTCATACAAAATGGGTAACACATGGAAGGAATCCCCCTGGGATAGGATGTCCATGTACACATTGGTCTTGAGATGTGATGACGCTCTGCAATGTTAGGCACCTCCGTCGATGTAATCAGCGAGGTGATAATTCCCTACAACGAATGCGAATCTCTTCCATGCTGCCGGTCCACAAGGACACATTTAGATCAGAGGGAAGGCAGGGCGAGGGATCGGCGGCATGGTTGTAATGCCACAGCTTTTATAGTACGGAGTGCTGAAATGAAACTTTGTTTCATCGGCCTATTTAAAGACCCAGAAGGATGCTGAGGATTGGCTGCGGGAAGACGGCGCCCTGGTATTTCGCATTGCTTGGACAACATTCCGCACACCGAGCTGCAAATAACAACAATCTAATGTTACAAATATGGGATTCATATGTAGAAAGTATTGTGCTGGCTGCAGCGGGGCCAAGTTCTCCCGGGAGGAAATCATTGTCTGTCCTCAGATTTATCAATGAGAGATATCGCAATCCTCTCCCAGTGGTGATAATTTGTTAATTTGTCCACCCCTAATATATAGATCGATGGATGATGGAGAATTAGAGAGAGTGAGAAAATGAGAGAGGGGGTATGGTATGGGGTATAGTATGGGGTACTGTATGGGGTATGGTATGGGGTACTGTATGAGGTATAGTATGGGGTATGGTATGGGGTACGGTATGGGGTATGGTATGGGGTACTGTATGGGGTATGGTATGGTTTGGGGTATAGTATGGTGTATGGTATGGGGGTTTGGCATTAGTTAGACCTATTTTTAATAGTAACTCTTGAACACCCAGAAACTACATTTATCCGGAATCTACCAATCCCAGTGCATGCCGGATAACGGGGGGAGTTTACTGTAATTTAGTATAAAATTCTTTTATACTAAAATATAGATAATAATTTTATAATATAAAATGATTTTATACACAAGTAAATTGATGATACATTAAACTCTCTGTTATCCGGTATTCAATTAATCAGAACTCTTATCTAATCAGAAAAAAAAACCTGTGTACTCACTGTTCTGCTGACCTGCGGCATGTATTATCCTGGAAAAGTTCGTGTGCCTATTTGTCTTAATTTGCTTTTGATTGCTGCATATTAATATGAAGTAAATACAGAGTTTGTGTTATGATATGGTGTAGTATTGGGGTGTAGTATGGGGGTGTAGTATGGGGTATAGTATGGGGGTGTGGAATGGGGTACGGTATGGTGTATGGTATGGGGTACTGTATGAGGTATAGTATAGGGTATGGTATGGGGTATGGTATGGGGGTATAGTATGGGGTATGGTATAGGGTATAGTATGGGGTACTGTATGAGGTATAGTATGGGGTACGGTATGGGGGTACTGTACACGACGCACACACACGCAGCGTCTCCGAGTCGTCCTTTCCTATCTCCTCTCCTGCGTCTTCGTGTCTTCTCTGCCGCGCCGTTCGCAGCCTCGTCTCACTTGTGATTTCAATCTCCGGGAACGGTTGATGGGAAATGTTATTTGCGGCGATGTTTCGCTGTCTTGGACTGGCGCTGTCCTTGAAGTCTCTTATCTGGTGACAGATAGAAAAAAAAAATATTTCACATCAGACCTACAGCCTGTGTACAATATGTCAAAACTTTGCGGTTCAGGGACGAAATGACGGCGCTTTAAAAAAATGTGCTCCAGCGTTTAAATTTTAAGTCCCGACTGCACTTAATTTTCTCTCAGTTCCCCTACAAAGTCCCAGAAAGACCTGTTGATCCTGCCAGTGAAGTCACCTAATGCAGCTTCCTGTGATGGGGTGACAACAATGCTGCTCTGCTTCTGAATTCAGAGCAGAGTTGTCACCCTGATGTAGGCTGTGCCTGCTTCCGCCACAGTGGGAGGAGATGTTGCAGGGGGGTGTGGCTATCAGCATTGCCACTGATGAGTGTCAATCAGCTTATCAGTTAGCACCTGGCCACACCTGGGAACATGAACGAGAAGCTATTTGGCATATTCATTGTGAAGAAATGTAGAATTGTAATTTCAATACTTGCCTGCCCTTCTAGCACTACTTTAGAATATTCTTTCTTGCACGGGTTTGTAGATGCTTCCTCTGTTTGGGTATCTTTGTGTCAGGCAGCTTTTTTTTTTTTTAATCCGCTGCTGCAAGTAAGTCATCTACAGAATAAGCCATACAAAAGAGATGCTTCAGTAGCGTCAGTTACAGGATAAGCCCTCTAAAAGAGGGGGTGCAGGAAAGTCAACTACAGAATAGGCTGCCATAGGAAACTCAGCTGTAGAACAAGCCATTTAAAAGGGTTGCTGCTAGAAAGTCAACTGCAGTTTAAGGCACATAAAAGGGGTGCTGCGAGGAAATCAACTGCAGGGTAAGGCATTGAAAAGGGGTGCTGCAAGAAAATTAACTGTAGAGTAAGCCACTTTAAAGGGTGAAGGGAGTTCAGTAAAAGTTTGACAGTGATGGGACCTTAAGCAGCCTGTTTGGGAGCAGCAAGAGCAGGGGTGTCCCTAGCATTTGAGGTGGTGGTGGGGGGGAAGGGGGCCGTTGGAGTTTGGTGGAGAGTGATGCCGCTATGAGATGGGCGGGGAGATGTGTAAGGGCTCTGCATTTCCCCGCCCAGCTTTTGGCAACCTGGGACGCTCTGGCTGGAAAGTGGGCAGCTGTGCACCTGCCGCCCTCCCCCTATGAACCAAAGAGATGTTGCCTGAGGGATGGCGTCAGGCTGAGGGGGAGGCAGTGGCGTCAGGCTGAGGGGAGGCGGTGGCGTCAGGCTGAGGAGGAGGCGGTGGCGTGAGGCTGTGGCGTCAGGCTGAGGGGGAGGCTGTGGCGTCAGGCTGAGGGGGAGGCTGTGGCGTCAGGCTGAGGGTGAGGCGGTGGAGTCGGGCTGAGAATGTTACCTTCATGTCTGACACCATCTAAAGTCTATGAGCAGCCCCAGGCTTGTACTGAATTATGAGGAGCTGTAAAGCACAGCCACTGTGCTGCAATACTAATCAGAGAAGTCGGTGTGTATACAGATATATAGGTCTATAAAACATGAAAACATAGACCGGTCGTAGTTACATCAGCATGAAGGAACGCATTGCTTTCAGGAACTGCAATGCTTTAGAAGGTGTGCGTCAGATTTCCACCCTGTCACTTCTCTAGTCCTCAGTCCTTTTATTGTCCTCTTTTGTTTTTTTCTAGACGACGGCCCGTATTCGAAAGGCAGCAAAGATCCGACGGGCAACGATGTTGCTTTGGTGTCCCGGCGTCAGAGTATTCCAGGTAAGAAGATGATGAAGTCTTAACATTTCTTCCCTTGTATCACAATGTGGCCAATCAGGGATCACCTGACATGGTAAGACCACCAAGCTGCTTAAAGCTGATTGGCCGATTTTGTGATTGCCTGCAAGGCAAAGTGACGCTCCATGACCCGCCATCATAGAACTTTGACTGTTTATTGTTGGCTGTGACACCGTTGGGAGACTTCACCTTCTCTGTTGGTCCTGGTGAGCATGTCACTGTGGCAAAATGTGGTGGGAAATCCAAAGCTTTGCAGTTGTCACCAGAACAGGAACTGAGAAGAACTCTTAGAATGGGGGACCTGGGTGACCATTGTCTTGGGGCCCATTCACACCACGGGGGTATGTGAAGTTTTCTACTATTCAAAGAATGCAGAACCAAAGAGAACCCAGTTCCAGGAGAGTTCCCCATCAGGAGGTCATGGAAAGTGTGGCGTCTAAAGATCTTCCTCCTCTGAAGCACCATAGGAGCTCTGGTCACCTGAGTACAAACCTGGTGTGTGCTATAGGTTGGTCAGTATTGGGGATGACACGTTACTTACCTTCTCCCCTCCTTTACAAGTCAGTTTATGGGCCTGGTTATTGGTGACATCTTAGGTGGGAGGGGAGAATGCAGAACCGAAGAGAACCCAGTTCCAGGAGAGTTCCTCATCAGGAGGTCATGGAAAGTGTGGCGTCTAAAGATCTCCCTCCTCTGAAGCACCAGGGGAGCTCTGGTCACCTAAATCCAAACCCTGTGTGTGCTATAGGTTGGTCAATATTGGGGATGACATTAGTTACTTACCTTCTCCCCTCCTTTACAAGTCAGTTTATGGGCCTGGTGAATAGAGACATCTTAGGAGGGAGAGGAGAATGCAGAACCAAAGAAAACCCAGTTCCAGGAGAGTTCCTCATCAGGAGGTCATGCAAAGTGTGGCGTCCGCCTCTGAAGCACCATGGGAGCTCTGGTCACCTGAGTCCAAACCATGTGTGTGCTATAGGTTGGTCAGTATTGGGGATGAGACGAGTTTCTTACCTTTTCCCTTCCTTTCCATGTCAGATTATGGGCCTGGTGATTGGTGGCATCTTGGGAAGGAGGGGAGAAGGTCACATACTCCCTCATATCAGGAAATACCAGGTATTTGTCAGTTCCCCAGCAGATGAATGGAGCAGTGGCGGAGGTATTTCGGGTGGGGGGTTGTTGGCCTATCAAGAACCTCAATGAGTAAAGTGACAGGTTCTCTTAAAAATGTTACTGGGTTGATTTAAACAGCTCTACCATAATATATACACCCACTTATGCTTCTACTGTGGTTGCTGCTAAACTCTGCTCCTCAGGCAAGCCAAGGAAGAGTTGGGTCCCCCATGAATAATCTGAAATGACAGAACTCTTTGGTATGTATGCGGTTAACGTCTTTTAGATGTGGCCAATTTCCTTCTTTTATCCAGAGACAGTCGGGAGTAAAGCTCGGCCCGATGATTGGATGTCAGATACGCGCCTTAATAACAGGAGGTACATCGCTGGTCCAGCGGGGCCATACATGGCCTCTATTGTTGCTCTGCAGCGTGTGGTTTGTTAGCTCCTCCGGGTAATCCGAAATCCGGGGAGGTCGCCTCAGAGCAGCAAGTCTCCATAACTACAATTTAAATTTTTGTCAGCCCAGAAATTAAACCCCAGCAAGAGAGCATTAATATCCCTGCAAGGTGCCATCTGCAGTCATATCAAGATGTGTGTGTGAGGAGCCGGGCCTGGGCAGCTGGTAATTCGCACAGCGGTGGGGCAGATTGATAGGACACGAATCCCCGCAGAGCAGTCAGTCATCCATGAGGGATCGGATCAGAACTGTGAATGTACGTAACCCTTTCAGAGCCTGACAAGACGCTCGACTATCGCTCATAGGAGGTGTGCTGTGGAGCAGAGGAAGGCGGCTTTCGCTAGTTGCTGCCTTTTTTATTCTCCGCGGTCTTATGGCAAGCTTTATTTATGACTATACACTCACCAAGACAAGTATTCGGAACACTATTCTAATGCTGGGTAGGCTTCTCTATGCTCCTAAAACCTCCATTCTTCGTGCCATGAATTCCACGTCCCACAACATGTCTTTGAGATTCTGGTCCGTGAATTGACTTACACAATTTCTGCAGATTGGTCAGCTGCACATTCATACTGCGAATCTCCCGTTCTCAGGGCTGGATTTCCCACAAGGCCAACCAAGGCCCGGCCTCAGGGCAGCAGGGAGTAGAGGGGCAGCAGGGGTGTGGAATTCCTATCTCCCGATACCTGGGACATGCAGTTCCGGGCGCCGGGTGGGTAGTTGTTTTCTACATTTAGCCTTGCTTTCAGCAAACAGGGTTATATGTACAGTGGGGAAGCCACCGCTTGTTTTGTACAAGTGATCCCGGCAATGTCACCAAGATCACTTGTATGCAGCCTGCAGGTCTGCCATTAACCTGGCAGCAGAGAGAGTAAATCCGTCCCTGCCCGTTTTACCACATTCCATATGTTCTATAGTACGATTCAGGTCTGGTGACCATCCTATAACCTGTAGGCTTCAGCGAAATTCAAGATTCAGCAGACCAGGCTTTATTAATTAGTCTTGAACTGTCCAGTTTTTGTGGCCCTGTGCTATCTGCAGCCTCAGCTTTCTCTTGTTGGCTAGTATAAGTGGAAGCCAATGTGGTCTTCTGCTGTTGTAGCCCATCCACCTCCAAGGTCAACATGTTGAACATTCTGAGATGCTTTTTTTCCCGGTTTGTGGTTATCCAGGTTACCATACCCTTTCTGTCCCGAAGTAGACTGCCCATTCTCCTCCTCTGTCCTAACTCATCAACAAGGAGTTTCCTTTTCCAAACATTTTTTTTTTTTTTTTAACCTTTTTTGTACCATTTTGGGTAAACTACTGTGCACTAAAATCCCAGGAGAACAGCAGCTACAGAAGTACTAAAACCAGCCCATGTAGAACCAGCGTTCTTGTCACGGTCATAATCAGGGATTTTTCCTATTTTGGTGTTTGATGTGGTGCTTCCTTTTGGTGGTTCCTATTTTGGTGTTTGATGTGGTGCTTCCTTTGGTGGTTCCTATTTTGGTGTTTGATGTGGTGCTTCCTTTGGTGGTTCCTATTTTGTTGTTTTGATGTGAACATATTTATGAAAGTTCCTGTATCTGCATGATGATATGAATTGTGGCCACATATTTGGCTAATTGCATGAATGAGCGGGTATAGAGGTTTTTCTAATAAATTGCTTGGTTCATGTATTATATTGTTAATGGTCATTTACATAATTTAAGCTGGCCATAGGTAGGTATCCTCCGGCAAATGACCAATGGGGATGTGTCGGCAAGTATCAGGCTCACTTGAAGGGAGATTTTCCAACAGGTTGTAAATTCTCCCTTTAACAAGCACCCCCGGCCAACAGAGACGCCTTCTGCAAGAAACAGTACAGAGCTTAAAATACTGCATATCCAAAACCCAAACCTTATCTTCTTAGTTTTGGCTAGGAAAGTAGGAAAGGGTTAAATCCTATCATGAATTTTTTTTTTGTGTCCTATTGGGAGCATTTTTCATCACTTCCTGTCTTGTAGATAGAACAGGATGTGAGAAGAAATCTTTTTAAGGTGGGGGAAATGGTCTCTTAAAGGGTGAAGAGTGTGTAGAAGGCAGGAGAAGTGAACAATCTAGGACAACATCGCTAATTTGGAAACATTCTCCCATTCAGCTCACTTTCCAGTTCAGCTATGTTGTCCTAGATTGTTTCCTTCTCCTTTCTTCTACACACTCTTCACCCTTGTGTGAATAACCCTGTTAGCCTTCACTGCCACAAATGTATCCTTTGGAAGATTTCCACTCTATTTTATAAAAGCCTTCCATGCTCCATCCAAATCAAGAAAAGATACATTTTGGCTTTAATCCCTTAGGCTGGGTTCACACCTAGGCGCCCGGAATATGCTAGTTTGCAGCGCGTTTTTACCGCGATTTGCGGTAAAAGAAATGACAAACGCACTCAACAATTTGTCACCAGTTATACAGTAAGGTGCACACGAAATGGGCTTTAAACAGTAGAAAGTTATCATGGCACACTCACAAGCCAGCATGTAAAACAACTTGTCTCACCACTAAGGTTAATAACAGAGGTTTGGATACACGTCTTCTGCAGAAAATGTGAAAGCCGCACAGCCGCACCAAGGCACCTCTTATAGTGCGGTCCTAACTCTAAACTATGAGGTCCTAACTCTCATAGTTTAGAGTTAGGACCGCACTATAAGAGGTGCCTTGGCGCGGCTGTGCGGCTTTCACATTTTCTGCAGAAGACGTGTATCCAAACCTCTGTTATTAACCTTAGTGGTGAGACAAGTTGTTTTACATGCTGGTTTGTGATTGTGCCATGATACCTTTCTACTGTTTGCGGTAAAAGAAACGCGCGTTTCAGAGGGCTATCCCGCTGTATCCTAATGGAAAGCGTGACAAATACGCCCCAAAGAAGCTTCTGTACTTCTTTGGGCGTAGTGCGTTTTGCAGCGCATTTCTTGGCGCTGTAAAGTGCCCAGGTGGGAACCATGCCCATAGGCAATCATTGGTTTTCACATGTTGAGCGTTTTACAGCGCGTAGGAACGCACTGTAAAACGCCCAGGCGTGGACCAGGCCTTACAGACCACCATGCTTCCCAACCTCTTGCTCACAGCTGCTCCAGTCTCTCTTTGTCCTCCCCCTTTTCTATCCATTTTATTCCGTACCCTATCCCCATCTTGCTTTTTTTAGTTCTTAGTTGCTGTGAGGTTAGGCTGAAGGAGACTTGGGTAGGAATGGAACTAGTATTCTCCTGAGACGATGGGGAAAGAGGACAGTAGCTACTAGTAGATGGTCACCTTCAACTGGACTTCATCTTCTCCAAGCCACTTCTTTAGTTCTAATACATGGCAGGGACATATCTCGGCATTTATATCCTTGCAGGCAGTTCAGACACCCCAATCCAATCTCAATGAAATATGTCAAGGCAGATGTTAATTGCTGGGGTATGTTCCTATCACTCATCAAAACATATGGCTTGGTTGCCAAGTGGTTTGGAAAAGCTATGACATTACACAAACAGTTTACTTGAATGTCATGAACTCCTACTAGCAATACCATGAGCTGGAGAAAAGAGAACCTTGACAGACAAGAGAATGGAAGCTACAAGACGAAAGAACTTTGTTTACTTTTTTTTTTTCCCTTTTTCAGATGAATTTCGGGGAGTCACCATTGTGGAGCTCATCAAGAAAGAAGGAAGCACGCTGGGCCTGACCATCTCAGGGGGCACGGATAAAGATGGCAAACCTCGAGTATCCAATCTGAGGCCGGGGGGCTTGGCAGCAAGGTGAACTCTGGTAGTCCTTATGCCACTGTGGATAAATGTCATCTTTCCTTCTCAGAGTTCCTCTCCAGTCTCACTCACTAGCTTTCTGAATGTCTTCCTTACAGGAGTGACCAGCTGAATATCGGTGATTATATAAAGTCGGTGAATGGCATCAACTTGACAAAACTCCGCCACGAAGAGATAATCAGTTTGCTGAAGAACGTTGGGGAGAGAGTTGTCCTGGAGGTGGAGTACGAGTTACCGCCAACCAGTAAGCAACGATCCTATGACTGACATATTATAGTTTTTAATCTCAATAATTTACAGTGTGGGTAGACAGGTGTGATTAAATGTATATAAAGGACAGGATAGCAAAGGACGCCCTATACATGATATTGGCAATGTATGTGAAAATCCATCTGAATTATGGCGTTCCGGTGTTTTCATTGAAGGCGCTCTTTCTGCTCTTCTATGTGACAGCATTGGGCCAAACACCAGCATGGTCACTGATGCTCCTGGAAAGGGAGTGAGTCACATGCTCCTCCATGTTTGGAAAAGCATATTTTCCCTAAAATCTCCCAGTATAAATACGTAATTTCCAGCTCCAGTAATCTGACATCACAAATCCTTTTCATCTTGTCCGTAACATAACATCCTGAGCTCACTAGAAGTAAATAGAAGAACCATGGGTGTCCTTCAACCTGGAAGTGAGAATGAATTGCATCATGGAGCAGAGTGTGTTCGGGAGACAGCGCTGGAGTGGAGGTGAGTATTGGCGGAATTTATCAAATATATATGTCTAGACCAATTAGTATTGTTCTAGATATATAAATAATTGGGGTTTTGCGCAAATTTGGCCCAAAACCATTACCATGATCAAACAATTGCACACAATAGGCATGCAGGTTTCCTGTGCCTGGAAATATTGCATCACTATACCCTGTTACTGTTGAATGTTGTATTCGTCAAAAAGATTTTTTTCCCCCCCAGTAGACAAAGCTGTCACTGTTATTTGAATGATCTTTAGTATGAGAGATCTGCAGAGGATTATGTCCACAGGTCTGTCCGCCACTGTCTTATGTTTGCTGGTATTATAGTGACCCTTCGGTGTTGTTTCAGCTCCGGATAACACTTTAGCCATCATCCCAAAGACGTTGGAGATCACACTCTGCAAAGAGGGCAACAGTTTCGGCTTCGTCATGAGAGGTAACCACAGGGCACCTGTTGGTGTGAGAATATTAAAGCGGAAAATCTACTTTTGTGTTCACCAACTGCCTTAGCAAACCCAGATATCACTCTGTTAAAGTAGCAGTTATATCATCACTGTGCTGTACATAGCCTTTACAGAGAACAGAGCTGTAGGAGGGTCCCCGCAGACTCCACCCACTACAGGAAACTCCACCCACTACAGGCGGAGGCAAGACTGGTCACCCAGCACAAGGCGAGAGAGTAGCAGTGACCGGTCTTTATTACAGGAGGGGGCAGAAACCAGACCAGTCACCCTGTACAAGGCGAGAGGGTAGCACTGACCGTTCTTTATTACAGGAGGGGCGGGAGGCAAGACCAGTCACCCTGCACAAGGCAAGAGAGCAGCAGTGACCGGTCTTTATTACAGGAAGCTCCAAGTTTCACACTTGATTACTGCACAGATATGGAAGAAATGCACAAAGCACACAAATATTTAAGGAAGAATACACAGGACACTTGTATGAGGATAATATATATGCTTATCCTGGAGTTCACCTTTAAACAGAGCCGTCACAAGGGGGATGCAGCCCACACCAGGTGACACCATCAGGGTGACTGATGGTGTCATCTCACTCTGATAAGTCGAGCACTCGGTCATAGACCGAGAGCATGACAGCTGCATGAGAGAGGAGGGGACCTGGCGGCATACCTTATCCCTCCAGCTGAATGTCCCCTCCTCTCTTTGCCCACGACCATCCCCTAGATGGCTGCCGGCAGTGAGGTGCAGGTGACTTCATTACACACGTGTAATCATGTCATGTGCATACGTAATGACATGCACAACGAGTGACGCCCGGCCCGGTGACACCACTGTCTTTAAAGAATAATTTCTGGCAGAACAGAACCACTGCTAATGCTAACCAGCAGTCCAAAAAGTCCCAATTTGCTGTTCCGCGAGTTTTGTGGGATTCACGTTGGCCAGAATCCAGCGAGAACCTCACTGGTTGCATACATGCTGAACTTTTAAAAACCAGTACATTGCTTATAAACTGTGTTTTCAGTGGTTATTTGAAGTGCAACTTCACTCTTAAAACAATTTTGAACAGAGTAGAAAAGGGTTAGAACCTGATTCAGGTTTTGATTGCTGTCTGTTTCCCCGTAGACAAGTCTTCCTTTCTCTTCTGGTCCCAGCGACAAAAGGTACAGCCATTCCAGTGGCAACACAGATGGCAATGAAAGCCTTTCAGAGGTTCTAATCTTTTCGCATCCTATACAAAAGTAATACAGGGTTGGCACAGGGGAGTGCAGGAAACCATTTATAAACCATCAGGAGATGCTAAAAATAACTCCTATAAAACACCCCCTGACCACTTTCCATACCTCATGCAATTGACTGGCCAGAATTGCAGGCATTGGAATCTCAAAACCACAAACTTAACCATTGTGTACCCTTTGCTGAATAAATGGTGGTATGAAATGCTCTAATTGTGTGCTAGCTTGCTTGATTAACTCCCATCATGGTATGTGCTCAAGCAGCGTACATTCCCACTGATAGCATTAGGAAACCCATGTAGAAGCAAAGGCAAGGCTTTGAACCTTCGCTATCCTGAATAATTCATATTTTATCATCTTTTCGTTACAGGGGGTGCACAAGACGACTGGCACAAGTCCAGACCTTTCGTCATAACCTACGTGAGGCCGGGAGGACCAGCGGATAGGTATCGGAGCGGCACTGACATCCCTAGCCACCTCCCTAACATTCCACAGGGCCTGCCTGTTGTACCGTGACATCTGAATGCCAGCACAGATTGGGTTAAATGATGCATCTGCAGGGACAGCAGCGGGATCAGCAGGCTGGCACTTTAATAAATCCATCCCGATATTACTTAATGCCTTCCGCGGGCGGGAGACATATTGCAAATGGAATTTAATGTCACTTTAATTCCACAGCAGATAGTTTGGGGGAAATGGGATACATATGACAGATTAGGGTGCTAAGTCGTTTCTGCTCTTAAATAAATGTTCTTTTTTTTTTTTAAAGTAGACCTTGCGCGAAAAAAAATTATATTGTAACGGCGTAATCTGCTTTACGGGCTCAGCTGTGCAATGTGAAAAAGCTTTACCTGGGTTAGGTTTCTGGAGAGTCCAGCCGTGTCCCCTGCATGGCGTGAGCCCTATCGGCATTGCAAAGACTCTCAATACTCTTCCTGGTCTGCTGGTCACATGATTGCCTGTCACAAATGGGATCTGAATCAGTCACAATGCTTCCTAACATCATCGGCCCTGTAGATTGGGGTAATCCTTTTTTTTATTCCATGTATGTTATCTACAGGAAGTCTGGACAGTAAGAATGAATGGTCGATTCCCTTATACATGATATTGTCACACAGGGATAGTATGACATATGGCTTTGTTTAGAAACAAAACCATGTAATACAGTGACTGAGTAGGACATGGCTTTTTAACCATGGCTGCTCTCTGTACCTCCATCGGGGGGAGATCAGCACGCTTCCAGGGGCTGATCTCCTGTCCGATCACTGAACCCGAAAGTGGTGTGTATTACATCACTTCCGCTTTCAGCCTGCCATTTATCCGGCTGCTGTACCTGGAGAACAAACTAGTGAAGTAGATCTCTGCGTCATCAGCTTCTTTGGGGTCACTAGGTGACATTAGAGGTCTAATAGACCACTGATGTTTCCATAAAGAGGACCTGTCACTGTATTTGTGCTATCACATAGGGGGGCTAGTTAGCTCGCTATGTGATAGCAATAAAGTTAAATGTTAAAAAAAATGAGTTGCATGTTTTTAAAGTTCCCCACACCCATGTACAGGCACATACAAGCATCGGGTGCGCCTATGTACAAAAACGACAGCTGCGCCACACGTTACGTATCACCGTGAACGTTGGAGTGCAAGCAATAATTCTAGGCCCATCAATCACTGTTAACACTAAATTGATGAGCAGTAAAAGCTTTTAAAGCATTGCCCATGGCCAATTTTGGATATAGTAGTTTTTTGCAATTTCACGGGTGCATGCAATTTTAAAGGAGAACTCTGAGGGGAGTGCTTTTCACTCACCTCATAGTTCTAGCCGACGTGTGACAATGAGACTGTCACAGGTCGGCTCAGTAGATCAGGAGGTGAGCGAACACATACCGGCGTTCGCTCACCTCTCGATCCTGTCACGGCTCTCTGCCGTGACAGGGGAGGGGCTGGATTCCCCCCTCCCCGCTCCAATCCGCCAGC
>NW_017307293.1:164932-168610 GCF_000935625.1 Nanorana parkeri
TGTGGGGCCCCCCCCCCCCCCCCCATCTGAATACTGAAAAACGGCCTGGACAGGAAAAGGGTTTAACACCCCGGTCTTCAATTGGTTAAACACCAGTATTCCAGTAAGGAAGTATGATGGTTGACATTACTTTGTTAATAAAACAAACCATGTCATGCAGCGACTGAGTATCAAATGGCCTTTTAATCCCCTTTATTCCAGCATGTCACACAGGGATTCTATGTGACGTGGCTTTGTTTATAAACCAATGTCATACAGCGACGTGGCATTTTAAAGCCCAGTTTTTCAGATTGCGCTGAACAATCAGCCACGTGAAAACTCATTTTGCTTACCCCTTCTAGGCAATATGCAGGGGAACTGCAAGACCCAGCAGGTCCTTTCAGCCATATACCTCAGTTTTGTCCGTCTAGTGCAGCGTGGCGGTCAGGTAGCAATGGCAAGGCACTGGCAATCTACTTTTACCAGCCACAGCAGACCAGATTTCCTGTAGTTCACCTTTTTACTATATTCGAAGCGACCAATGCAACTACTGCCCCTCCCGGAATTCACTATTTAAAGTGACATTAAAGTCAGATTTTTTTTTTTCCCCTTCTCAATTCTGCTGTAGGGACTTACCTTAAATGATGCTTCTTCTTTATTCGATCATCTTCTTTCCTGTCCTTTTCAGCTGTCCCTCCAGCGCTGGTTCGGGGTCTCCGATCCAGCGCCGACTCCTCTGTCCTCCTCTTCTCTGATGTCCCACGGAGTCTGTGCAGGTGCACGCTGCTCCATAGACTTACCTTGTGTCTCTCCTCGTCTCCCGGCCGAACATCTGAAGTGCGCGTGCGCCCGCCCCAAGATCCTTTGCTGCCGCCCGAGACTCTTCAGATGTTCGGACGGGAGCGCGCGGTGAAGACACAGGTACGTTTTAAACCGGTTTTTAAAGGGTATTTAAAAAAAAAAAAGTTTTTACATATATCCGCCCCGTCCGTTCCGCCAGTAAGCGCTGGCGGATTGGAGCGGGGAGGGGGGAATCCAGCCCCTCCAGCAGAGAGCCGTGACAGGATCGAGAGGTGAGCGAACGCCGGTATGTGTTCGCTCACCTCCCGATCTACTGAGCCGACCTGTGACAGTCTCATTGTCACATGTCGGCTAGAACTATGAGGTGAGTGGAAATCACTCATCTCATAGTTCTCCTTTTAATAACCCTTTAATTAAACTTGGGTGTTTTTTTTATCCAGGAAGTAGCAAGAAATTCAGCTGCAGTGGGCACATACGGAGGGCGGAGCTGGGAACACCAGAATACATTCCAGCAGGCTTATTCAGAACTTGATTCCAGCAAGTACAGGGATTTAGTTAAGCGAAGTGCTAAGAAGAATGCAGTTATGAAAATGAATACATTTAAATATGTTATTGCCGTGTATGTTGAAATATGATTTTTCTTCCCTTTAAATAAATGAATGATCAGTGACTCTCCTATTCAAGTCTTGTCAGCGGTAAACATAACCTGAGCTGCGAGCCGTGACGAGAAAATCTGTTACAGGTCCTCAGAATTCGGTGCTTTAAATCTCTTCGTCACTCCGGGCGCCCGCCAGACAGAGACAGAGCGAGCTGCTCCAGTTTTTTTTTTTTGTTAGGTTGAAATTTTCAGAGCGCTTAACCGAACAAATTAAAATGACAAATGTCTTAAATCATCCGCCGTATCCGACAGCGGCTCACTTTGATCAGAGCAATCTGCTTAGGTCTGCCTGTCGCAGCCGGGGCACCTGCATATCTTAATGGAAATGCTGCTCATTGATTGAAGAGTTAGGAAATCAAGAGGCTTAGAGACCGGTGAAGTCTACGGGGATTCGAACATCCTTGCCTACAAGGTTACTGCGTCAGTACCTCGGGGATGGGGGGGAGGCGAGTAGGAGAATTCCGAGATGGCCTTTTTTTTAAAGAGGACCTGTACTCCAATTGTCACTTAGGTTAAAAAAAAGACTTGCTCATCTTAAAGACAAAAATAAAAACGGCTCCATGCATCCTTAGAATCCTAAACCTGCCGCTGATCCAGAAGAAAGCAAAAGTGCTATGCAAAGCATAGTTCTACGTGCTCTAATAGGCAGCAAAGGCAATCAAATGCTCCCTAGATCAGCCTTTCTCAACCAGGGTGCCGTGGTACCCTGGTGTGCCTTCTGGCTTCCTCAGGGGTGCCTCAAAATGTTGTAGTAGTGGGATTGTAATGTGAAGGGGGGAAAGAAGACTGATTTGAAGGGGCTCCTGATGTAAAATAGGAACTCTGATGTAAAAGGGGGGGGGCTCTGGTATAAAAAAGGGGATTCTGATATGAAAGAGCAGCTTCTGATGTGAAGGGGGCTCATGATGGGAAACTCTGATGTGAAGGGGGATTTTGATTTGAAGGGGGCACTTTGATGTGAAGGGTCAAACCCCCTTTTTTGTGTGTTTTTGCACAGGGTCCCCCTTAAAGTCTATGACATTTCAGACTGGGGTGCCTTGAGATTTTGCATACTTTTAAAGGGTGTCGTGACTGATAAAAGGTTGAGAAGCACTGCCCTAGATCAACCGTCTACAAGTTTTATAATGCATTTAGAAACACATGTTGATGTAAAGCTATGTCGATGCTCTTGGGATGGATAAGTGAAAAGCATTTCAGTTGAAATACCTGTAGAATATGCTGCTCTTTGCTCCCTCCAGTGCTGCCGATATAACCAAAGACCATTTTAATCAGGCAGTCTTTGCTGAGTGGAAGTGCTGGTACTCAGAATGACTGATCCTTGCCTTCAGCAGAGATTATGTGATTGAATGCCTACGGAATGCTAAGGGCAGGGGTAGCCAAACTTTGGCCCTCCAGCTCTTGTGGAGCTACAAGTCACATAAGGAATTGCAAGACTCTGAGATGCATGTCCTCCAAAGGTAGATGCATAATGGGGTTTGTAGTTTCACCACAGCTGGAGGGCCGGAGTTTGGCTACCCCTGGCCTAAGGTTTTGAGGGAAGTGTGGCGCATTCTTTTCTCTGGGCAAGTATTTTAGCCTTCTATTACTCTTTCAGAATAAGGATGGCAGAGTGCTGGACTCCTAGCTTCTGTATAAACCAAATGTAGCAGATCCCTATTGCCTAATGGAGCCTCAACAGGGCCCGAGTAGAGTCTGCTTGGATGAATCAGAGGATGCCATGCCATGGAGAATGGTCCACATGTAAATTTTCAAAAAAAAAGGAAACTACCATGGATTACAGTAAGGCGCACATTACAGTATTGGTTTATGTTAAAAAATCTGAGGGTTTAATGTCACTTTAATTGTATCATGCAAGGGGAATCTGGATGGGTGGTTAATCTTGGGTTTTTTAGCTCGTACCTTTCCTGGTGCCAGACAACTTCAATTGGCAAGCTTTAAACTACAGCTTACAGAGGGTAAAAAAAAAGGCACCCACGGCCTCTTGCCCCCTCTGCTTTGGTGGTCAGGGGTCTGGAGCCATTGCCTTGCATTAGACGTAAGGATGCTGATGGACAGTCCATGAGACAGAGGGTAGGGGAGAGGGGTGAGATCAGGTCACCGGGGGTAGCGGGGATCAGGTTAGTAAAACTGATTTACTGCTTTGAAACAGAATTAACCACCCATCTAGATTCCTCTTGCATGGTAAATCTAAGCGCTGATGAAAGGGAAGGGGGGGGGGGGATCAGTGGCGGAGCTAAGGA
>NW_017307293.1:168836-179090 GCF_000935625.1 Nanorana parkeri
GGGAGTGTCGGATGAACGGATGATCTGACACTCTCGGTGCAGAGATGGGGGGCCCGCTGGCCGCTGGGTACCGATCCGGCGCTGGGACTGTGCTGGGCCCCCTAGAGGCCGGAGGCCCTGGTGCGTCCGCACCGCCTGCACCGGCGGTAGTTCCGCCACTGGGGGGGATTGTGCATAACCCCTGAAATGTGTCACTTCTCACCTCTTGGTTTTTATTGTGACAAATATAAAATTTGTACCTGCACTGCTCCCTACAGCTTGGTGTTCTCATCCTATCGCTCCTTACATTACAATTATATTCCTACAGAGACTATAAACATAAGTTTAAAGTAACATTAAGGTGTCGGGAATAAATATGCTGTTGAAGGTACCCCAATGAAAGAAATGGTTACAATGTATCTATACATCATAGTCATAGAAGCAGTTTGGATGCTGAAGCAACTCTCCACCCATGAATTCAACAAGGAATAGTGATATTATGATTAATATTGCTTCTGTTTGAGTGCAGAATGTCTGATTCCAGATATATATATATATATATATTTAAAATCATCACTTTTTCTATCGCAGGGAGGGAACCTTGAAAGTTGGTGACCGGATCTTGTGCGTGGACGGAATCTCCCTTCACAATGTCCCCCTCTCAGATGCCCTTACCATCCTCCGGCAGTGCAGCCAGGAGGCCGTCTTCCAGATCGAATATGAGGTCGCCCTCATGGGTAAGATACTATCACGCTTGGCGTTGTGGAGATCACCAAATTCAAGACTCGAGAACCTTTACCTCCTTTCCTTATATTTGGCGAGCAACTAGTGTGAAGTATTTTTGGGTAGTCTTGAAAAGATTTCTGATTTTTCCTTTTTGGAAACATTTGCCCATATACCTGGCAAATTATGAAGGCGCCTGAAGAACATTCGGTAGAATGTGGAAGAAAATCACCCGGGTGTAAAAACAAGAAACTAACCGCAGACACTTGCAACATTAAAGTGTAATAAACGTCATATTAATGGAAACAGCTGAAGTGGTAAATGTGAGCAGGAATTACTAAGGCAGCCAGGGGGTCTGGCCTGAAGTCTGGTGGTTGATGGTCTGCCAACCTTCTGTCCTTTCACAGTTTCCCAGCTCCTAAGTGTGCAGTGTAAGACAATTGGCACGGACAGTGATTGTCAGGCTTCAGATGACTTCTGACACTTAAGTGTCAAGCTTAGACAAAGTAGGAAACACTAAACAAGAGATCATATACAGATTTAAAAGGAAGAGCAGCAAAGAGAAGGGAAACAACCATTGATTACAGTAAGGCGCACATTACAGTATTGGTTTATGTTAAAAAATCTGCGGGTTTAATGTCACTTTAACGTTTATTTGTCTGAGTTTCCCAACTATGCGACATATATAGCAATGCGCAAACAGAGGGTGGACTCACCTAGCAGCAGCCCTTTTTTCATTAAAGGTGTAGAAGCACCCCAGAAGCCAAGACATATATATTTCCCTGCCCATGTCCACCTATCTCTTTTTGCTAGTCTCAAACAGATCAGAGTGGCTGCCATTGTTGTGTTTTTGCACTCTGTAGCGTTCTTCTTCCATACTCTTCCACAGATTTAGCTAGGTCACAAAACCTTGGCGCTCTTCCCCCTTCATATTCTATTACCATAATTTAAATTCTTCCCTATCTTAGTACAGTACCGGTTAATGGGAGCCAAGCCTTTGTCCATGCTGAACTCCTGGCGGCTGGGGCAGGTCGAACGCCAATGTTCTAGTAACTCTCAGTAGAAGTCATTTAACATACTGCAGCGCTCCAAGGCACAATCACTCTGCTTCCATCCCATGTAGGAAATTTAATTGATTGGACCAGATTCAGCTTCGTCTCCATGGATTTATCTGGAAAACATGTAACTCCTTCAGGGCTGGACCTCCAGTGCCCTGCGATGCTTATGGTACAAAACATTGAATCACAAATAGCTGTTAATATCTTCAAAAGTTTCAGCAGCCGGTTGACATATATGTGAGATGAAGTTGAGATGCCAGGGCAAGATATTTTGCCTGGTCAAAGCCAAAGGACCATCAGTCTCAGCCGCTGTCACCGTGTGAGGCTGAAAATAGTGCATGATGGGCCCTCATCTGTGTCAGACGAGCCCCCATACAAGTCTATGGGAATGCAAAGCCCCACTTTGAGCGGGTCACATGCAGGCCAGAAAGAGGCCAACCACAGATCACCTATCAATGAAGTCCGAATGATCTCAGATGATCTCAAACTGATGCCATGGACACAAGCCCAAAGTCCGCCAACATAGGCTTTTAAATAGAGATGGGCTCGGCGGTGTTCGCAGCTCCACGTGCCGAGCCCGCCGGGAATCACAGGCACTGAGACATATCCAGATCTCTGCAGCTGCGGACCGGGAACATGTCTCAGTACCTGTGATTGGCTCTGCGGCGCTGTCAGCTTCCTGGCGGGCTCGGCACGTGGAGCTGTGAACACTTCCGAACCCATCACTACTTTTAAGCAACTCTTCAGCAAGAGTTTCATGTGAAATAGTCATAGACCCTTGTTTATCTAGTCGCCACAAAGCCGTGAGTAGTCCGCTGTTCACTCTTCATGATGGATGGTCGATTTATAACGGTTAGCTCCTGGACTTGGGAATTTAAAAAGGACATTGGTTCCTCATGGTGGCTTGACTCATGGAGAGTGCATTGCCTTCTACCCCTAGCTTGCTTTTAGACTGGCAATCCAAAGGAGCCATTTCATACATGCTTAGTGATTCCTATAAGAGGTCTACTTTGTATTATAAAGCTTTCTATCACCAGAAGCCCTTATGAAGGGGAGCTGATGAGTTCCCAAAATACACTGGCTACTTTTATGACTCGTGTGCCAAATAAAGACCAACTGCATTAACAATATAGCAATGGTGCTCTTATCTTCCCACTATACTTACTACTACTGCTACTAGCTGTGGGCGAAGTTTTGGTTCCATCCTAAAATCTATAGCAATAGCTTAGATGTTCAGATAGCCACACACATTAGTCTTTTCTACAATCTCCTTTAGATTTGTCATCGTTTATAGAATGTGGGGGTCAATGTAATACAATGTGATAACTGAACTATCAATTCGGTTTATATCCCTTGAGCTAAGCATAGTTTGTGAATCTAATTTGGTTGTTGCATGCATGGCCCAGCTTGCATTATCACATTTAGTATTATACTTGAAAAGGTCTATTGTAAGAGCTTTCCATAGAAAGTATTGGCCTTTTTTTAAGGTTCCATCCTGTGGTGTCCATAATGGGTCGTCTCATGCTCATTGCACAATGTTGTGTATGTACCAATCCCACGTCTAGTTTCATCATTTGTATTGAGATTGTAGTCTATCACAGGAGTGAGCTTGGAGTGGTGACTACATTACAACACACACAGGGACCATGGGGAACAAAAGTAGCCACCCTCCAGAAGGAAGGACAGTGTCAGCACCAATTCAGAGATGATTGGAGGATCTACAGCCGAGTGATACACAAATAAGATACAATGTTGTTAATAGTTAGGGTAGTTAAATGCATTTTTAGGATTTAACTCCTGACTTTAGTGTCACTTTAAGGATTACTATGATGGGCTCTATGTTTACCCCATCGTCCTTCTCTTTTAGACACTGTGACAAATGCATCAGGACCCCTACTGGTGGAAATTGCCAAAACACCAGGCTCCACATTGGGCATCTCGCTGAGCACGAGCACTCATCGGAACAAGCAGGTGATAATCATCGACAAGGTTAAGCCAGCCAGCGTGGCGGACAGGTGAGCGGTCTCCATTGTTCTAGTGATGGTTTTATACCGTGCCTTTCCCAAGGACATCTCGGATTATGTTTTACTGTAGCGTCCTTCTCCTGTTCTGCAGTTCTTCACTGTTCATAGCGTGATATACAGTAACTTCATTCGAAGAGTTTATATAGTACACAATCTAATCTCCTTTGCCAGTGACTTTTTTTTATTGCAGAAATCAATTGACAATGTTCTGATCTGATATTGGAACACAATGTTGCAGCAAATACATTATAGGGATAAAAGACTCAGAATTTATAACCTACACAATTGTTTTCTGGCCAGCTTGATAATCGCAGTCATGGTCCAGCCAACCTCTCCAATTGGGGCAAACCCCTCTGTCAATCTTACTAGATTTAGGTGTATAGATCTGTAATACGTTTTAGCTATCCACAGTTTAGATTTCTCTCCATAGATACAGTACACTAAGTGTTGTCACTCTAGGAAGTGTGTTACTGGCAGGATCGCCAGGTAAAAAAAAAAACAAACTGAAGAAAACTAATGCAGCCACTTCATCTAAAGACTGGCAAGCTGCAATGCATAAAATGTTTGTTTTTGGCTGGTTTAGATGCACCGATACCGAGTATTTGGGTGAGTACTCGCCCAAATGCTCCGATGCCTAGCCCGATGCTTCCTGTTTCAGGAAGCCGGGCATCGCGTTATTACACGCTGCCCGGCTTCCTGATCGGCTCCATGCTTCCTCGTCACTTGTGTGTAATGCGTCACGGCTGTGTAATGATGCAGCGCCCGGCTTTCTGATTGGCCAGGAAGCCAGGTTCATTCTCATGACGAGGGAGCATGGAACCGGCTTCCTGGCCAAACAGGAAGCAGGGCGCCGCGTCATTACACGGCGCCCAGCTTCCATTGGCCAGCAAGCCGGCTTTGTGCTTTCTCGTCACATAGTGAGTCTTTACACGCTGCCCAGCTTCCTGAATGGGACTTCCGGTTACTCGGTATTTGGTATCGGCGAGTACCGGAAAACAAAAAATCGGCACTGGTACTCGGTACCAAAATACCGGTATCGGTGCATCCCTAATTTAAACCTAACCCTGGCACATTATCCCCTAACTCTAAATTGAAAGAACCCCAAACTTGCTTTATTGGGAGTAGAAGCTCTCGGCACCAAAAGCTCCCTCTCCTATGTGGAGATCAACCTGCACCCAGATCGTGACCCTGAAAACCACTGCTTGGGGATTTTAGGGAGACAGACAATTTCAATCATGACAATGAAGACCATTGTAGATTTATATATTGTAAAACAGAAGCAAAAGAGAAACATTGTTTAAACTAGAAAATAATAATTTTACTTCCTATTTCTTCCTCTTACAGGTGCGGAGCGCTGCACCCCGGAGATCACATCCTGTCCATTGACGGCACCAGCACAGAGCATTGCACGGTGATGGAAGCTGCGCAGCTCCTGGCCAGCACCATGGAGAACGTGAAGCTGGAGATCCTGCCCGTCCATCACAGTCGGCTGTCTCTCCGGCCGCCAGAGACCGGTCAGTGGATGCCGCTTTCCCTCCCCCTGGGGTAGTTATGAGATCTGTATCAGAGGATGGCGCTAGGTGAAGGTCGAGCTCAGCCGCCTGCAGTCACTTTGCAGAGGGAAAAGTTCTCTTCATTCGGAGCCTCTCATCCGTGAAGGGTTGTTATTTGGCAGGGCAAGGTTGGAGCAGAGCAGTGTGATAACGTGGCCTGCTTTGCCTGTGCAGCTCTGTAACCCTTTTCTGTCCTCCGATGTGTGCGGCCAGTTCTCGCCAACTCTTCTGTGTATATGATTTATTTATTACATTTTATATCCTCTGCAGTGCTGAGCAGATCGAGGGCACACAGAGGCTATAAGGAGGCAGGGAAAGGGGAAAGACATGAGGTGGATGCACAGACCGATTTCTGTTCCTTTAGCAAAACAATCCCCAATGGCTTCTGGGTCATTTTTAAATAGATGCACTTTAACTGGATGCCGTTTTTAGTTTGCCCTCAGCACTATGTGCCATAAGCAACTGCCATGTTTTTTTTTTCTTCAGGAAATACATTTGTAGTCTTTTTTTTTTTTTCTTTTTCATCTTTTGTTAAATTCTTAGTGCTGCTGGTCGCTTGCAGCCTCTTGGCAGCCACATCTGCCTACATGTATGCACTCCAGTGAAGGCTAAATTAAATTGATTAGGAAGCATTTACTGATGCCAATAAAGCATTAGACGCATGCACAATACGCATCCGCATGGCCTCTTCCATCAGACGCACAGATGACTGGGTGAAAATACATTACCTAGGGCAGTGTAGATGCAAATGCATCTGCATAGGAATGCCCACTCTTCCAGACTGTCAAACACCTAGACAGAGCTGTTGCTAAAAAGAGGCAGTCTGAGGCGTATCTCTTTGGGTCACATGGGGCATGCCTGCCGCACCTTTTGTGGCCAGTGTGTGCCGCTCAGCTCCTCGCAGCCAGTGACGTCTGTGAGCTGGGCAGGGTTTCCAAACAGAGCCGGAGCCAGAGGTACCCCCCTGCCTCCGGGTATCATGCTCCACTAGCACCCCCCAACCCCCTGTAACATGCAAGTTCATGTAGGACATTAGGGGTTTGTAGATGGAGGTAACTAGAGTTCATGTAGGACATTTAGTCTTTATAGGTTGAGATAACGAGAGACCAAGACAGAAAATCAAAAACAACTTTTCTGTCCTTGGCTTAAGAAAAAATAGCTTAATGCCAAGACCGCTATCCTCCAACCTTGATGTGAGGGAGTCTTATCAAGACAAGGCGACCCATCTCATGTTCTTGGCACGATCTAATACGAGTACATCTTGTCATTACTATCTGATGTTTTTAGATAATTCAAGGTAACACATATGGTTTAATTGATAAAATCTCAAAGAAAAGTGGCCTGCAAGCCCATATTATCTGAATGCGCCTGTAATGCTGCATGTTCCCGGCCGGCCAAATAAAAACCTACTTCTTAAAGATCTGCCTGGTGTCAATCCTCCATTAATCCTACTTCAGAGTCTCATGACTTATATGATACAACTAGCTTTTTCAATCCTTTTTTTTTTTTTTGGTTGCTAGGTACTGTGTATGAGAAGAGTGGACTATAAATCCCCTGTGTCTTAAATTATAAGTATTTGTATAGGTTGCTGATAGGTTGTTAAAGGTTCACTCTACTCAGAACTAATATCTCAGCTAAGAATAGAGGCTGGTGGTCTATATTCAGTGGATTCTCAGAAGAAAGCTGGTGGTCTCTAGTCAGTGGATTCTCAGAAGAAAGCTGTTGGTCTATGGTCAGTGGATTCTCAGAAGGAGGCTGGTGGTCTATAGTCAGTGGATTCTCAGAAGAAAGCTGGTGGTCTCTAGTAAATGGATTCTCAGAAGAAAGCTGGTGGTCTATGGTCAGTGGATTCTCAGAATCAGGCTGGTGGTCTATAGTGAATGGATTCTCAGACGAAGGCTGTTGGTCTATGGTCAGTGGATTCTCAGACGGAGGCTGGTGGTCTATAGTCAATGGATTCTCAGATGAAGGCTGGTGGTCTATAGTCAGTGGATTCTCAGAAGGAGGCTGGTGGTCTATAGTCAGTGGATTCTCAGAAGGAGGCTGGTGGTCTATAGTCAGTGGATTCTCAGAAGAAAGCTGGTGGTCTCTAGTCAGTGGATTCTCAGAAGGAGGCTGGTGGTCTATAGTCAGTGGATTCTCAGAAGGAGGCTGGTGGTCTATAGTCAGTGGATTCTCAGAGGAAGGCTGTTGGTCTATGGTCAGTGGATTCTCAGACGGAGGCTGGTGGTCTATAGTCAATGGATTCTCAGAGGAAGGCTGGTGGTCTATAGTCATTGGTATCTCAGAAGGAGGCTGGTGGTCTATAGTCAGTGGATTCTCAGAAGAAAGCTGGTGGTCTATAGTCAGTGGATTCTCAGAAGAAGGCTGGTGGTCTATAGTCAGTGGATTCTCAGAAGGAGGCTGGTGGTCTATAGTCAGTGGATTCTCAGAAGGAGGCTGGTGGTCTATAGTCAGTGGATTCTCAGAGGAAGGCTGTTGGTCTATGGTCAGTGGATTCTCAGACGGAGGCTGGTGGTCTATAGTGAATGGATTCTCAGACGAAGGCTGTTGGTTTATAGTCGGTCGAGTCTGAGACGAAGGCTGATGGTCTATAGTCGGTGAATTTCTCAGAAGGACTTCAGAGGTTAACTCTACTACTTCCTTGGCCATTGTTGATTGTCAGGAAGGTCCAACAATTAATTATTCACCCAAAAAAAGACTCAGCGGGAGGGTTACAGTTTGGTTAAACCCTTTGCTCCTCCCAGTTAAGGTGCAGAAGAGCGAACACCACCACTGCTGGGACCCCTGTGTGAACTACTGCCATACCCACCTCCCTGGGCACTGCAAGACCCCCACCTGGAACCCTCCTTCTAATCAAGACTACTGCAAGTGTGAGTACACCGCCATGTCTTATGCCTGCCACATTGTAGGTCACCATAATAGTTTGCAAAGAAATTCGGACACTTGGGGGCAAAAAAAGCAATAGGTCGAAAGAAAAATAAATAACTCAATAATAATATAATGAGGCAGTCTGAGGTGGTTGTCTTAGGTGGCATCTCTTTGGGTCACAGCAAGAGCGTTCCAGGTTGCTAAGAGCTCTTCGCAACCTGTGGCGCTCTTTCCGGCAATGTGCCAGCACCCCTCCCCTTCCCAAATGTGCACCACCAGCACCCACCCCCCTTTCGCCACCAGAACTGACATCCACCCCAACATCCATCCACACACCCCCGGCCTCAGGCTACAATCACAAATTCAGCAATCAATTCCTGACGGTAGTTCTAGCCCTTCCTCCTTTCTTCTAATAACTGCTTTTATTGGGGACAGATTTTGCTCACTTCCTGTGCCAGTGACTCTGCAGGAAGCGAGAGGTACTCAACCGCTACATAACAGAAGCCTGACAGAGGTTGTGACCCCTCCCAGCTTTATCCAATGATGAAAGAGATTAAAAATTATTGGCCAATACCTTTTAGAGGTGGAGGGGGGGGGAACAGGGTAATGAAGGTGTCTAATTTCCATTGCCAAGCTATAAGGTCTCAGTTTCTGATATGGCAAGTACTAGGGGAACATTTTATAAAGCAGTAAATCTGACCAAACATTCACTACAGGTGAATCTTCCAGGTGCATGCGTTTTCAGTGACAGTGCTTCACCACAAGTGAATGTTTATATGAAAGACACAAGCACTGCTTTATAAACATGCCCCTTAGTGTCTCTTTGAAAAGAAAAGCCGTATATTCTATATATATCCCTTTTCACAGTGAGGAATCTTCCAGCGTAATGCCCCATTAATAATGAAAGCGACATTTGTCCCTGGAATAGGCATCGCCGCGTGCCGCCCCTCCAGCAGCGGTGGAGTTTAACACTACATCTGCCGACACACAGGGATGAGAGAAAAGCCGCCAGGCTGAGCGCTTCTCCTATGATGATAAATGGCTGACTGCACCGGAGTGCGCAATGCCAGGCAGATGCCAGTTACTAATTAGGAGATGCTATTATCATACCAGAGCCGGCACAATAACGAGCACAAGAAGCTGCTTCTCCCCCTGGCAGGCACTCAGGGTTAAGCAAAGGGTTCGAACTGAAAGCAATGTACACTGACATGTAAGATGCTAAGATTGCTTCATGTTAAGATTTGTTCTTTTAGTGCTAATCTGATGTTCAGTACAGGAAAGCATTTCCGCCCGTGTCATTAACACACCATTCTGGTACCTCGTAATATAAAAATCTATAGATTTCAGCATAAAACATCTTTTCAGTTCTATTGCAGACCGGAGTCTGTACTCTTCTCCAGCTCAGACATAATGGAACAATGTTCCTTAAAGTGTATGTAATATTATAATATATTTTTTTTTAAAGCATTTCTCTATCTTTTTTAAGTCATGGCAATTTTTAAAAGTATGCAAATTACCTAAATCTAAAAAAGTTTAAAATAAATGACGTGTTGTCCTCCTAAGATCATTATTACCCGACCCTTACCCTGGGCAGAGGTCTGGTATGGCGTTTAAAGGTGGACCCAGAGCCGGATTAACATAGGGGCTACTAGAGTGCCAGCTCCAGGCCCACCATTGAAAACAGGCCCAGATTGCATCATTATACCTGATGGCAATGTGGGCTGGCCGGGCTGAACACTATAAGGCATAGGCACTGGTGCCTTCTATAATCAGGCATATTAGATGGCTGCTTGCTGGGCCCCCCGCCGGAGAGCGAGGTGCCGCCTAATTAGTGAGCCACTTCCGCTACGTCTTGCCCAATCAAGCGACACCACCAGGTCCAAGATGCTCTTATTCTGGCAATGGGTGGACCCCAGGTAAGAAACAAAAAGAATTGGAGTTTTGGCCTTCACATCAAAGCTTCCCCTCTTCCTTTCGCATCATAGTCTCTCCCCCCTCTCCCTTTCGCATCATAGTCTCTCTCCCTTTCGCATCATAGTCCCCCCC
>NW_017307293.1:179179-179863 GCF_000935625.1 Nanorana parkeri
TATGCTGTTTTGCATATAAAGGTTTGTACTGTATGAATACCATAAATAAGCTGGTTGACACATTTTAAAATGCAGCTCTACAGACTTGGTGTCACTGCCCCGCCTCTTGCCTGCCCTTGATCAGTGAGGATCACCAGCCAGGTAACACCCACTCAGAGCTCTCTCCCTCCTCCTTCCCACCCACAAGCTTCATCTAGTATGCAGCTACAGAGAATAAGAGCTGATTTCCATTGTTTAGTACAATAGGAGAAAGTTATTTTTGTTCCTCGTTGACAAATTTTCCTGGTGCTGCTAATGTATTCATCTTCTGTACGAGCCAGAGCTCCTTTTAATATCTGTTTTCACACTGATCTTTTTTTTTTTTTTTTCTCCTCCACAGCGTTGGTTGCCACCAATTTCTCCTCCTCGTCATCAGCAGGCACTCCCGGCTTTAGTAGCAGCCAAAACTCCAACACCCTTCCCCGTACTGCCCACCAGATGAGCCCAAGGACGACGATGACTAGGAGACGGCAGCGGAGAAAGGACCACAAGAGTTCCCGTAAGTGTAAAACTCTCTCATGGTTCTTTGTTTCAATCCTGGCCGTGTCTGTGTGTGTGTCTGTGTGTGTCTGTGTGTGTGTGTGTGTGTGTGTCTGTGTGTGTCTGTGTGTGTGTGTGTGTGTCTGTATGTGTGTGTGTGTGTGT
>NW_017307293.1:180117-188091 GCF_000935625.1 Nanorana parkeri
TGTGTGTGTGTGTGTGTGTGTGTCTGTGTGTGTCTGTGTGTGTGTGTGTGTGTCTGTATGTGTGTGTGTGTGTGTATGTGTTTGGTGTGTCCAATCAGCACGCTTTTATAAATTCTGGTTGGAGCAAAAGGAGTATCGGTTGGATGGAGTTGATGGTTCTTGTTTCATCTGATCTGTTCTTAGTGGAAAATGTGTGGTGTGCTTTTACCATTGCTTGTAGTTTGCTATTGTAATACCAATAGAGGACCGGTACTACTGAGCCTGCAGAAGAAGTGAGCACCCTCAAAACAGGTACTACAACCCCCATTTCCCTCTATAGAACTTATCAGCACCACTACAATAAAAAGGAATATAAATCACTTAATTGCAAAAACAATATCATGCAATGAAGCACAGAGAATGCAATTGGATAAAATGATACATAAAGTATGAAATCAATAAAAAACCTGCATGTAGCCCATCCAACAGCACATAATCATCCATATGGTGCAGCCACCATAGGACTCATTAGGAGCCATGCATGGTTTTGACACGGGTCGATCTATACAGCAATAATACACAATCACATGTACATTTAACAGACAAATATATAATAGAAATTGGACCTTTTGAAGTCAAGGTCCCTGAATATGTAAAAAAAAAATAAACCTGAATAGAGTCAGTGGTGCCTCCCAGGAAAGTTGGTCCAAAGTGGCAGATATGGGGAACACGTATCGGAGCCATATGCCTGGAATGGACAATGGCTGCGATACGACTAGAGTCTCTCACTGCTTGACCGCATTCCACATATTACATTGCTGTTATATCGTTCCCTTTCATGTCATTATATATTAATTCTGAATAGATTGGCCCGGGTCAAAGCAGTGCAGGGCTCCTATTGTGTCCTATGGCGACTGTACCATTCAGCTGATTATGAACAGGTGGATGGGGTTACATGTGTGTTATTAATGAATGTTATACTCCGTGTCATTGTATCAAATTGTTTTCATTGTGCTTCATTAAATATTATTATTGTTTCATTAAAGCTATTATATTCCTTTTCATTGGCATTGTAGTGATGCAGATATGTTTTATAGAGGGTGACTGTGGTTGTAGTATATGGTTGCAATATGCACAGAAGTCATTTTACTTTGCCAGTATTTGGGATTATTAGATTTCTTCATTTTTAAATCTGATTAAAATAATATTTATTTATTACAGGTATTTAGTGTCGAATTAGTTTTTATTAACTTTTGTAAAAGGAGATTCAGACAATTCACATCATAACTCAAGCAACGTAAATCACATTATTGGGAAACTATATGAGGGAGGAAAACTCTCAGTGGCACGGCATTGACATCCGTCTTGTGCCCGACTCGCCGCAGTTGGTTAAATTTATATAAAGTAAAAAAAAAAACAACAAAGTTACACCGAACATGTGCGAGAGCTGAGAACAGCATTCTGAACAAACACTTCCAGGAGCACACTACAGGTCTGTCCGAGGCTGCGCGGTCTGGAGTTATCCACATTATTAGCATACAATATAGTCTTCTCGTGAACCGTCTGACGTTGCATTTATATTAGAGAAGCATTAAACAGAGGGACAGCCGGGAATAAGGGATAGAAGGAGGAGAATAGTATACCGGAGGTAAGACTGGGGTTGGGACTCTAGCCACTAACCGCTGTGCTGCTCTGGTGCCGCTGTGCCATAAATAATAAGTTTGTAGTTCCTGTGTGGCTGGAAGACCAAACGCTGCTTTATTATATACCTCATTAACCATCTAGATACAACCAATGATTTCTCCTTTGTAACCTTCTCTTTTTTTGCAGTGTCCCTTTCTTCTAGCACGGTGGGTCCCGGTGGTCAGATCATACACACGGAGACCACAGAGATAGTCCTGCGGGGAGACCCCTTAAACGGCTTTGGGATTCAGCTGCAGGGAGGGATATTCGCAACAGAGACGCTGTCATCGCCCCCGCTAATAAGATTCATCGAGCCGGACAGCCCAGCCGAAAGGTGAGATCTCTGTTTAGCCGCAGGTACTGAAATATGCCGGGTGATCTGCCAGAAATCCAGTGAGCTTCCATTGGTGAGCTGACAACTCCTTCCTCTGCTGCATTGAAATCCCAACCAGTACTGAGAGCTTTAGCTGAGCTCTCCCCTGCTGGACTACACTAAACCACTTTCTTATGAAGATTGGGGCGGGGGGCATCTGTAGTCCAAGGGGAGAACTTGCCATTGATGCAGAATTTTTACCAAGGCTACCCCCTTCTGCAAAGGTAAAGTGCTCGTTTTTGTCCAGGGGAATAAAGCTGATTTACTTACCTGATCCCTGCTCCTGCTGGACTGCTAAACCGGTCCCCACAGCCTCTTCTGCCCTGGGCCCTGGTGGTCCAATGACCGCTGATGTCATTACACCTTATGCAGGTTCCATAGATCTGTATTGGACATGGAGATGCCAAGGGACAACTTAAGCAGGGGGGTGAAGAGGACAGGAGAGTATGGACCCCTGGGGGAGCAGGGATCAGGTACGTAAATCTGCTTCACTCTGGTCTCCGATACAAAAATGAGCACTTTAACCTTGCAGTGGGGGCTACCAAGGGTGAAGTGCTCATTTTTGTCTAGAGAATAAAGCTGATTTACTTTCCTGATCCCCGCTCATGCTAGCTCCCACCGGGCTGCTAGTCTAGTCCCCATAGCCTCTTCTCCCCTGGGCTCCGGCGGTTGAAGGACCGCTGACCTCACCACGTCTTATGCAGGTTCCATAAATGTGAAGATGCCAAGGGACATTCCAAAGCCGGAGCAGAGGGAAAGAAGAAACACTTGGGGATCAAGTAAGTAAATCTGCTTTACTCTGGTCCCCTATACAAAAATGAGCACTTCACCCTTGCAGTGATGGGATAGCCCCAATGCAAGGGTACTTGTTTGCCCATAGATGGGCTTTAGGATTAGGATAAGTCTCAGAGGGGACGTCCAGAATATATCGGGGCTTGTAGGACCATGTCAGAAGTGAAGCATTGGGCGACAATAACAACCCTGTATGTTGCAATGACAACTTCTATACGTCTACAATGACAGATTCCCTTTAAATGAGAATTATGAGGGGAGTGCTTTTCACTCGCCTCATAGTTCTAGCCGACCTGTGACAATGAGACTGTCACAGGTCGGCTCAGTAGATCGGGAGGTGAGCGAACACATACCGGCGTTCGCTCCCCTCTCGATCCTGTCACGCCTCTCTGCCGTAACAGAGGAGGGGCTGGATTCCCCCCTCCCCGCTCCGATCCGCCAGCGCTGACTGGCGGAACGGACGGGGCAGGGGGCGGGTACAGCTGGCTCTGCCTCTAGATAGGCAGAGCCAGCTGTCAGTCACGCAGCTGGGCGGATCCCGGTACAATTGTCGGGATCCCCTTCAGCTGCGGCGTCTCAGTATACCGCGAGCTGTAGCTCTCTATATACTGAGGCTAGGGTGACGGGAGGACGCTAGTTTATGTCCTCCCGTTACCCTAAGGAGAACTATGGGGAAAAGACTTAACCCTTTAAATTCAGAATGTTCTTTCTTTGATTAGAATGCGACTTCATTAGTATGCTGGGAGTTGTAATTCTGAATCTGCTGCTACTGCGCTGGAGCCGGGCTCAGGGAAATGTGTGCGAGGCGCTCGGGGCGTAACAGCAGCGAGTCCAAAAGATCAGACTTTGTCAGAATGACATATCTGGTGCAGCGTGCGTGAAATCGGAGGTAACCAGGCTTGCAGGGACACGCTCTGCCCTGGCACAAGGACACTCGATCTATCCATGAGCTCCACGCTCGCAGCTAATTGACTGCAGGTTTTAATTAGCCTCCGCATTGACACCCGGGAAGGGCTGCGTCTCTCCACATTGTCTGTGGCCGGGTTACAGAGCACACGGCGCGTCCGATCGAATCTCTTCCAGAGGACTAAATGACATAGACTGGTTCCTCCATCGTCTCGCGTCACGGCTGTGCATTGAGGCCAGTGGCCGTTCAGAGTCCCCGCAGAAGGTGACCCTCAATATAATGGGAGCTTTGCGGGTCCCAGGGGCATATCCTACCGCTATCTGCTTATATATTACCTTCTTTGGTTCCTCCCTCCCCCCTCATCGACATGCTAATGACATTTTTAATTAAAACCTTTCCGTTTTCGTGACATACTTTATTTTAGTCCCAGCGATGTCATCACTGGGCCTCTGTGCAATGCAGGTAAATCACGGCTGGTGGGAGGGGCCTGGCAGGGTGCTGTACATGGCTTCCTGAAAACATCACAGCACCCTGCTTCAGTACTCCTCTTCTTTAAAGGAAACAGTGGGCTGGCTTTTGGGAGGAGTTATGCAAATATCAATAGGCTTTGATGTGTGGATGTCAGTCTGAAGGAGTGGCCGGTCCTAGGCAGACTGCATCGTACAAACTGTGAAAGAAACGCAACGTCCATATGTTTGTTTTTTCCCTCCAGTTGCACATTACTTTGTTGTCAGGCTAATCCTGTCTCTAGAAACTGACGCAAGTCGTGCCTCTGCAACCACTGTAGGTGTCAGAAGTGCCCTCACTGTTTTTGTGATTGGCTGTCTCTGCTATCTGCCATTTGAAGCAGCTTATGGCAAGAAACTGGTTCTGAATAATTCAGCAATGATGAAAGCCATCCTCCCTGTTTCCAGAAACCACTTACTGCAGTTTAAAGTGATGGATCATCTGAATGAACGAACACTTAACAGTGACTTTGATGACCTTTGTTTTATAATGGGAAAGCAGAGCAGATAATGAAGAAGAATGTATTCCAAATGTAAAAGCTCCCGGCTGATGTCCTCTACGGAGTGTGAACCCAGAAGCGCTCAGCTCTGCGCACTTCCAGGTTCAGCGCTGTCAAAATACCGGCTGCAATGCCCGGCAAACAACTGATCGAGCACAGTCTGTACTTCCATCACCTGGAGTATTAGGGCAGGAGGAACGTTGGGGGGTCTAATAGACTCTTGATGTCTCCATGAAGAGTACTCGTCACATGCCCAATGCTATCGTGCCTATTAGCTCCCTTGTGATAACGATAAAGTTAAGTGAAAAAATTAAATAAAAAGTGTTAAATCAATATATTAAAAATGTAAAAGTACCCTGTCGCCCCGCCAACATACATTAAAGGAGAACTATGAGGGGGGTGCTTTTCACTCACCTCATAGTTCTAGCCGACCTGTGACAATGAGACTGTCACAGGTCGGCTCAGTAGATCGGGAGGTGAGCGAACACATACCGGCGTTCGCTCACCTCTCGATCCTGTCACGGCTCTCTGCCGTGACAGGGGAGGGGCTGGATTCCCCCCTCCCCGATCCGCTCCGCCCGCCCTGACTGGCGGAACGGACGGGGGAGGGGGGGGGTACCGCTGGCTCTGCCTCTAGATAGGCAGAGCCAGCTGTCACTCACGCAGCTGGGCGGATCCAGACATAATTGTCGGGATCCGCTTCAGCTGCGGCGTCTCAGTATACCGCGAGCTGCTGCTCCCTATATACTGAGCTTAGGGTGACGGGAGGATGCTAGTTTGTGTCCTCCCGTTACCCTAAGGAGAACTATGGGGAAAAACACTGACCCCATAGTTCTCCTTTAATGCAAGCGCATGTGTAGATTGCGCACATGTATGTAATTGCACAACACTACAGGGTGTCGCACACATGGCGGATTGAAGGGATTTTAACCCCTTCGTGACTGACGACGTACAGTGTACATCGCCAGCATCGGGGCTGTTTAAACAGACTCCCGGCGACTTTTGCCGCCGGGACTCTGTTTAAACTTGTAGAGCCGACTGTCGGCTTTACAACAGAAGCGATCCTGGCGACTTACCTGTCGCCAGATCGCTTCTGCGTCCCGAAGAAGGGGCCGACAGTCATGAAGGGGTTAAGGTCCCTTATGTACTTAAAGCTCTAAACTGCGAGCTGTAAATGCATTTAAAATGTCGCCTATTGATAATTTTGTGTACCATGATTGTCCTCCATTTTATGGGTGCACGCAGTTTTGAGGCTCGACATATTTGACATCTGCTTACGCAACGCAATCTCTTATATTTTGTTATTTTGTGCAAACAATTGGGGAATATATTATTTGTGTGCACTAAAATTCATTATAAAAATTAGAACTGCCGTCTTTTTATTCTTCAGGGATTCTTTGTTCACAAAAAAATATATTTTCTGCCCAATACTCTTCAGTGGTAACAGCAATATGTCTATCTTCATAGGCTTGCCCTTACATTTCTTTACTGTTTTTTTCTTTCGCTGTGACGAATAAACCTGAACTGCAAAACCTGATCTTTTAGGGTGTTTGATCCTTATTGGTTCATGGCGAAGCGTAATTGCCGCAATTGCTGATCGTGAGAGGAGCTGCAGTGCCACCTTGTGGCAAGCTGGTGAATTTTTCTTTTCCATGCAATCATGTTGCATGGAAAAGAAAGTTACATTCAGAGTTTTGGAGCCTCTTCTGGAGATCGCAGGTCACATTCTCTCAAACGTTTTGTTGATCGCATGAAAGAACTTAAACAAACATAATAATATGATACATAATAAGATGACGAAAAAGTTTAGATTTTCGTTATCATTCGGAATTATGTAGGGCTGCAAAAACTAATTGATTACATCGATAATAATCGATTATGAGAATAGTTGGCAACTATTCTCATTATGGGTTAGTTGGTTGTAGGGGGAGAGAGAGAGAGATTTTTTTTTTAATGCAACCAATCGATTAGTTGAAAAAATAACCGGGAAACTAATCGATTATGAAAATAATCATTAGTGGCAGCCCTAGAATTATGACTATGAAGTGCATTAAAGTGTATGTATAGGCCAGACTGTTTTCTGGTTTGGATAGTGTGTGGGAGTTAGAGTCTCTGCCAGGTTTGTATTGCTGTCTCTGTCTCCGTGGGGAGATTCGCCCTTCCTATCTGTACTGGTGATCGTTGTCACACAGAGAGAAAGTGATGATTTAGCCACAGATGTCCTTAATTTGTCAGAAAAGGGAAACAAAATAAGGAACAGATTTTTACATTTTGTGTTTTGGTTCCGTCCCCTCTAATACTGCTGCCCTTGGCATTAGTCCATGGATGTTCTTTCCCTACTCTGACCAAAAATAAAAATAAAACATTGACAGTATGTGCCCTTTAAGTTACAATTTCTGAGAAGATCGAGAGTTAACTCTTCCACTCTGTCTCACCAGGTGTGGTCTCCTGCAGGTTGGGGATCGGTTGCTCTCCATCAACGGGATCCTGACAGAAGATGGGACGCTGGAAGAGGCCAATCAGCTCCTTCGAGATGCAGCCTTGTCCAATAAGGTCGTGCTGGAGATTGAATACGACGTTGCAGGTGAGTTGGAGCCTCTTTGTGAAGGTTCTCCTTCATCCAGGTCAGGGTATATCTGTAAAAAAATCAGTCAGGTCAACTGGACTTGCTGTATTTCCCTAGAAGACGTTTCACTGGACAGCCGACCAGCTTTCTCAATTCAGAACTCTGTACGGAGAAAGCTGGTCGGATGTCCAGTGAATCGACTTCTAGATAAATACAGCAAGTCCAGTTGCCTTGAATGATTTTTTTACAGATAGAACCTCTTTGGTTTGGTAAATCTCTCATTCAGCAAGCAAAGCCAGGCTGACTCGGCTGTTATTTCCTGTGGGCTATGCTCCACCAACTTCTGTTCTGCGGTCCAATGAGACAGTGAAATTGTAAGGAAGGAATTTTGGAAGGAACAAAGAGGACAATTTGGGTGATGTATGGAGCCAAAGTTTGTATGCTGTGGCAGTTACCGGACACTTCACGAGAAGCATGGGAACTCCATCATTTGGGTCTGGAATGGGAAACATACTCATATCAGGACAGGTTTCCTTTAAGTGCCGATCGGTCGGGAGTCACACTTTATCCCATTAGTGTGAAGGAAGCCAGAGAAAAAAAATGAATGTTTATTACAAAACACAACAGACTGAGCGTGGGTTTGTGTGTACACACTGACTGCTTGTGTG
>NW_017307293.1:188112-193462 GCF_000935625.1 Nanorana parkeri
TCACGTAAAGGACGGAGATCACATGACTACAGATGGTGGGGAGGTTGGCAACCTGTCGGGCTCTCGCTCTCCTAGTACTACAGGCCCCAGCATGCTCTGTCGTCTTAATCTAGAAGTGGGTTGCCTTTTCCAACGTATTTTTATTTCTGCATCTCCATGATTTTTTTTTTTTAACACGGGAGGGGTCGGGGGTTCCAAAGAGGGGGAAAAAATAGTCCGAGTTCTACTTTAATGTGTATTTGTATAATTTTGACATTTTTGTGTGTTTTTTATTGATGCCCCCCCCTCCCCTTACAATGTATAGGCGCTCAGCACAGATGGCTGACTGCAGGCTGACCTACATTCCCCTCATTAATTCTCTCTTCTCTGCTTCCTCCAAGAGTCCGTGGTTCCGAGCAGTGGTACGTTTCACGTCAAGCTGCCAAAGAAGAGAGGAGTGGAGCTGGGCATCACAATCAGCTGTGAGTAAGGGTTCAGCGGGTCTCAAGCTAAATGCACGCTCGCAATTCATTTACGAAAAAAATGTCTTTCATGCCGAAAGATGTGTAACTCTGCTCGGCCAGTCTTCTGATGCAAACATGCCTGCCACACGAGAGGCCTAACTAGAAACCTCGGGGCCCCGGTGCAAGTAACCATGAAGAGTTTTATGGTGATGGATCATCAAGTCCAGTTGAACTTGTAGTTTAAATCCGCTAAATACATTCCAGGGGCATCAAAGCAAAAAGTGTGCAAAGTCTTCCTGTCGGTTTTCTTTAGGAAGCAGCCTGAGTAGAATAGCCTGCCAGCATGAAGCAGAGGATGACCCTTACTCTATGTAGGGAAGCAGTGGTCTCTCATGAGAGGGCACTCCCCCTGTTTGAACAGAGCTAGAGCTCTGCAGTAAAAAATGATGCTCGCTGCTAATTGGAGAATAGATGTCGGACCTCTGCGGAGAGAGCGCTGCTTCCAAACAGAAGGCAAGGGTCCTTCTCTGCGGCATGCTGGCAGTGGACTGGCTTTTCTACTCAGGCTGTGGCCTGTAAGAGTTAGCACACCTGTTGTTGGAATATGTCTAGGGGGATGGGCTCAAGTGGTACTGGTAGTGTAAATCATTCACAAAGCAGGGACATCCAGGGACGGTCCAAGAAGGTTTGCACATTTTTACTCGGCAAAGAAATAAACGGTCCTGTCTTTTACGGAGAACTATGGGGTTAAGGTTTCCCCCCATAGTTCTCCTTAGGGTAACGGGAGGACACAAACTAGCGTCCTCCCATCACACTAGGCTCAGTATATACTGAGACACCGCAGCTGAAGCGGATCCCGACAATTGTGCCGGGATCCGCCCAGCTGCGTGACTGACAGCTGGCTCTGCCTATCTAGAGCTGTACCCTCCCCCTCCCCCGTCCGTTCCGCCAGTCAGCGCTGGAGGATCAGAGCGGGGAGGGGGGAATCCAGCCGAGATGTGTTCGCTCACCTTCCGATCTACTGAGCCGACCTGTGACAGTCTCATTGTCACAGGTCGGCTAGAACTATGAGGTGAGTGAAAAGCACTCACCTCATAGTTCTCCTTTAAGGCAAGAGAGCATTTGTACAGCAAGTCCATGTCATGAAAGAAAACATCTGTTGGTCCAAGCCGCACATCAAACTCAAGTCCGGTCCTGATTTGGGGAACCCATTAGGGAGAGCTCTACTTGGCCTTTGGACTCCAGGACTCAGGCCAGAATGAAGGCTTAATCCCACCCAAAGCTCTACAAAGCCTCTGGGCAGCAGGACCCAGAACAGAATTGAGGCTTGATTCCATCCAAAGCTCTATAAAACATTCAAGATCAGAATGGAGACTGTATTTCACCCAAAACTCTACTAGGCCTCTGGGCTCCAGGACCCAGACCAGAATAGAGGCTTTATCCCACATAAAGCTCTACCAAGGCTCTGGGCTCCAGAACCCAGACAAGAATGGGAGGCTTTATCTAATACAATGCTCTACACAATCTCTGGGCTCCTTGACCCAGGCACGAATGGGAGGCTTTGCCCCATCCAAAGCTCTACTAAGCCTTCGGGGTTTGTGACCTAGACCAGAATGGATTAAAAAATCAGAAAATCTTGCTGCACTCCTTACCGGAGTCAAAGAGAACCCGTATAGACGGGTGGGTGCTTGTAGTGGCCACGGGTGGCACCGTGCAAAGATGAGATAGAAAAATAACGTCACCAGCACTCCAAGGGATAATAAAGCAATTAAAATTTTGAATGGCAATGTGCCAATAAATGGACTATTGCTTTATTATCCCTTGGAGTGCTGGTGACGTTATTTTTCTAGACCAGAATGGAGGCTCTACTAAACCACTGGGCTCCAGGACCCAGACAAGAATGGAGGCTTTATTCAGCCCTAAGCTTTACAAAGCCTCTGGGCTCCAGGACCAAGACAGAAGGGAGGCAAACATCCACCCAACACCCAAACATCTACAAAACCTACGGGCTTTAGGACCCAGACCCGAATGGAGGCCTTATTTCACCAAAAGCTCTAATAAGTCTCTGGGCTTCAGGACCCGGACCAGAGTGGAGGTCTTATCCAATTCAAAGCTGTACAAAACCCTCGGGCTCCAGAACCCAGACCAGAATGGAGGCTTTATCCAATTTTAAGCTCTCCTAAGCCACCTAACTCCAGGACTCAGAACAGATCTGATTTTAAAAAAAACAAGTTTGTTTCCTCCGTAACAGAAGCAGACCCTGGAGCCCCTCACCATGTGCAGGTGGGAAGTCTAGGTGACCCCTATGCATCATCCGCAATCCTACCACCCAGCGCCGCACACTAGCTAGCCGAAAGTTCGGTTTGGCTTTAACATCTATTTATCCTGATCTAGCGCGTGAACACTCGCACGCGTACCGTTCATTTTTTTTTTTTCTCTCCGCTGTCGTGTTACTTTGAAAAGGAATGATTGTAATTCCCTTTCCTCGTACGTATTTATTAACAGCCATATAAACATCCGGGACGGCTCCAATCCTCATGATTAATGGACTCTGAAGATGTGTGTAGTTAAACTAATGCGCAGATAAAGGAACGTAACTGAGCTACAATGTTTCACCGTTCGGCGAATGAGCGCCCTTTCTCCGAGTCGGTAAGAGTTATTCTCTGCGAGCGGCGACGCTTAGTAATTAGCTGTTTTTTGGTGAAACGTCCCTTAATCAGTTTTATTAAGTTTATGGTACGCAGATTGAACACGAGATTTAATGTCTGCGGAGTCTTTTTTTTGGCTTGTCTAACGGGCAACGCAAAAAAACACAAAGTAACCCGTAAACATCAAGCTTGTTATTTACATTAGGAGCGCTAACATATTGCTGCGGAGGATGTTGAGACGTATGCTTCCATGGGGCCGGGCCGAGGGGTAGGCAGAAGGGGCGGTCACCTTGGGTGCTTACTCCGTGCCTGTGATTGGTGCTTTCAGCTTCCTGGCGGGCTCGGCACGTGGAGCTGCGAACACTCCCGAGCCCATCACTAGTAGGGACCAGAGCGGTAACTAGAAACTTCAGGGCCCCGGTGCAAGAAGCCACGAAGGGCCCCCCATCGCCATGGGAAGGAGCTGCGGAGAGTTGGCCTGCTGCATGCTGGGAGCTGAGTCAATCAACAGAGCCCTCTTCCTCCTGTCCATGCACCCACAAGTGGTGGAACTACCAGAGTCACAGCTGCGACTGGGCCCTGGCGTTCCACCACTTGGGGAGGCCCGTTAACCACCAAGGTGCCAACATTGCCTCCTGGGACTACAGCTCCCAGCAGGCAGACACTCCGCAGCTCTTTTCCATGGTGGTTAATATGGTGCTGCGGGCGGTCTCAGCAAGGCTCTGCAAGGTCTCAGGTGATGGAGTGCAGGGTTAGGGCTGCTGGCAGCTCACCCACCTTCTGTATCCGGGTCGGTCCTCTCACCCTGTCTGCTCTCTATTGGGAGAGCATGCAACAGGGTGACAACACAGGAACACAATTCGGAGGCAGTTACAGAGCGTTGTCACCCTATAACAAGGACTTTCATGGCAGGATCACCGGCAATAATTTTTTGATTAGCTGCAGACTTAAGAAATTTTGAAAGGAGATGACCAGGCGAAAAAGATACAAGCGTTTAGTGATTGGGTTTACATATAAAATCCCTGCATGGCTTCAGATTGTGGAAGGAAACCCACACAAGCGCAGGAAGGACATACAAACTCCATGCAGAGTGGGAACTGAACCCAGTGACACAGCACTGCCAGAAAAAAAAGCGATACGTGCTTAACGACCGTCCTGCGCCTTTCATTGCGTTAAGGCAAGTCAGAAGGATGAAAAATGGCTGCTGTGGATATCCGCACTCCGCACATTTCTCTCCGCCTTATTAAGCAAAGTGCAGCAGCTCATATCATGCCATCAGTATTAATTTTTCATGGGCCTGGCTGCACTAAAGTGCTGAAAGGTACGGCACGCTGCATATCATTACTCAGCTTAAAATCAAGTGGAAGTGCACGTCGGAGATGGCCGTTTATTACAACTGCGAACACAAAAATTTACGTCCAGTGCCACAATGCTCCCTCTGCTGGCCACACATGCACATTACAGCCCCATAGACTTCTATGGAACCATCTCCATGCCATTACATAGTTACATAGTATCTGAGGTTGAACAAAGACATATGTCCATCAAGTCCAACCCATTGTGTGTGTGTGTGTGGGTGTAAAGAATCTGCTTGCCCAAAGAAAAAGAAAAAACTACCCACCCGGGCGTCGGGAGATAGGGATTCCACACCCCTGCTGCCCCAAGGCCGGGCCTCGGTTGGCCTTGTGGGAAATCCGGCCCTGCTCACGCCATTTCTGCTCCGCGACCAGGGGTTACTGCGCCACTGCGCCTTTTATAAATCTTTGATGCTCTTCGCTCCTCTTGCCTGTGTTTTACCCCTGGCAAGGGGTAAATGTAGAGCCTGGCGCTCGTTTAGTACAAGTGATTCCAACGTTGCCGCTGAGTCACTTGACTCCTTTCCTACCTGAACAATGCCTGCATCCAGTCAGGTTGTTCAGGTATTGTGCGGGGCTCTCTGACTTGCTGCAGCTTCTAATGCACATAGTGAGGAGCTCCCAGTGTGCAGTGATATCAGAGGAAGCCATTCCAGTCGAAGAGAGGAGCCGGTATAGCTGTGCTAGGCTGAAGTTCACCTTTAAGGAACTACAAGTCCCAGCCACTGCTGTGAATTTCAGTTCCTCGCAAGCTTTGCCATTTGCTCAGATAACCGGCTGTCCTGCCGAGGATAGGAAGGAATGATCCCATTTATATGCACAGCGTTCATTAATGATCCGGTATAGGAAAGATTAATAAGCTCCGGTGCCGAGTATTGGAAATCGTTATCTATCATCCGAGGAG
>NW_017307293.1:193702-204995 GCF_000935625.1 Nanorana parkeri
GCTTTTTTTTTTTTTGTGTGCTTTTTTGCGATCATTTCCCTGTGTGTGTTGGGAGGGGCCCCCGCGCTGTGTGTGTTGGGAGGGGCCCCCGCGCTGTGTGTGTTGGGAGGGGCCCCCGCGCTGTGAATTATGATGCGTTTAGCGGTTCCCTCTGAGAGCCCCCGGAGCCCAGGGGCTTCTTTTCCCTCCAACCGGCCATCATATGCGGGAATCCACAGCCGCCTCCGGACTCCCCTTCCCCTCGTTCATCATCCTTCCCTGCAGAGGAGACGTTGAATTAATTAGACATCTATTATCAGTGCAGCATCAATCTCCCCTTCCATTCTTCCTGCGCCGTCTTCCAGTCCCTGCGGAAGGATGAGTTCTGTTGTTTCAGTGATTTATTGCCTCTGCCTGTCGCTACTTCTGCCCGGGGGGCATCACGGACACTGTCTGGCATAGCAATGGGCCCAACACATATGCAAACATGTCATCCCGTACCCAAATATCAACCAGCGCAAAGGGAACCTGTCATAAGAGAGGAATAGGAAGTCTTTAGTGGCTTCAGTGTCTGCATGGATGCATGCCTGATAGGTCAATATATGCAGCAGGGCAACCTCAGCACTCCAGCTGTTGTGGAACTACAAGTCCCATGAGGCATTGCAAGACTGATGGCCGCAGACTTCACTCGCAGAGACTTGAATGGATTTGTACCCCTAGGATAGGAGAGGAGTGCAGCCCTAGGATAGGAGAGGAGTGCAGCCCTAGGATAGGATAGGAGAGGAGTGCAGCCCTAGTATAGGCGAGGATTGCAGCCCTAGTATAGGAGAGGAGTGCAGCCCTAGTATAGGAGAGGAGTGCAGCCCTAGTATAGGAGAGGAGTGCAGCCCTAGGAGAGGAGAGGAGTGCAGCCCTAGGAGAGGAGAGGAGTGCAGCCCTAGGAGAGGAGTGCAGCCCTAGTACGGGAGATGGTCAAAGAGTGCAGACATAGTACAGGAGATGGTCAGAGACTGCAGCCCTAGTACGGGAGATGGTCAAAGAGTGCAGACATAGTACAGGAGATGGTCAGAGACTGCAGACATAGTATAAGAGTATAGACCGGAGTTGCCCACCACTGCTATAAAAAATAGTTTTCATTCACTGGCTTGAATAAGCACCACAATGCAGACTAATGGGCCCACAAGGGCCATACTATCTGCAGGGGCCCCCAAGGGCCGCACAATAACTCAAAGGGCCGCAGTTTGGGTACCAGGGATGTGCAGTGACCATTGCGCATTGACTTATGTGATGTTCAGTAGGTGTGCACATCGTAATGCTTCTTTTTTCCTTACAGCCAGCAGAAAACCAGGAGAGCCTCTAATAATCTCTGACATCAAGAAGGGCAGTGTGGCGCACAGGTGGGTATTGCAGGAGGTGAGAGAGATTTATCAAATCTTCCGGCCGGCGAGACGCCATAAAACCGAAGCCGTGATAGATTTTATGAGACAAAGTATCTATAGTAGCACCTCTGACCCTTGACCTGTCTGGACGTGTGCATGACACAAGCCGGGTTGATTTAAAACGGGGACATTCCGGGGTAAAGTATCCAATGCCGGGTCTTATCCTCTCTCTCCAGGACTGGCACCTTGGAGCCGGGTGACAAGCTGTTGGCCATCGATAACATCCGTCTTGACAACTGCTCCATGGAGGACGCTGTGCAGATCCTGCGGCAGTGCGAGGAGCTGGTCAAACTGAAGATTCGCAAGGATGAGGACAACTCTGGTATGAAACTTTGCACTTGAACGGCCTTCAATTGTACGTGCTGACATTTTATTTTATTTTGCATCTTTAAGAATTTCAATCAGAAAATACAGTTTTTTCCATTGGAGAGTGCTGTGATCCTGCCCAACTGTCAGAGAGTGCTAGGTGATGCATGGTGGAGGCACTCCCTAGCTTATCTCTTTTGAGGTCTCCAATTGCGAGTGCTCCTTGTAGTTCCCAAGTGCTGCGTGATCCCGCCCCGGCTGCCGGAGTGCTGCGTGATCCCGCCCCGGCTGCCGGAGTGCTGCGTGATCCCGCCCCGGCTGCCGGAGTGCTGCGTGATCCCGCCCCGGCTGCCGGAGTGCTGCGTGATCCCGCCCCGCTGCCAGGGTGCCGCGTGATCCCGCCCGGCTGCCGGAGTGCTGCGTGATCTCGCCAGGGTGCTGCGTGATCCCGCCCAGGGGCCAGGGTGCTGCGTGATCCCGCCAAGCTGCCAGGGTGCTGCGTGATCCCGCTCAGGTGCCAGGGTGCTGCGTGATCCCGCTCAGGTGCCAGGGTGCTGCGTGATCCCGCTCAGGTGCCAGGGTGCTGCGTGATCCCGCTCAGGTGCCAGGGTGATCCCTCCATCAGAGATTGCAGTGCGCTTGTGCTCTCTAACTCAACTAAATTTAGAACTACCAGGAGTGCAGTCATGTGTTCTTAATAGCTCTGCTTTTGTATTTCAGATGAGCAGGAGACGACGGGGGCCATTATATACACGGTGGAGCTGAAGAGATACGGGGGTCCCCTGGGAATTACAATCTCGGGGACCGAAGAGCCATTTGATCCCATTGTCATTTCTGGTCTCACCAAAAGAGGGCTGGCGGAGAGGTGAGCCACGGGCGGGGGACACTGTGCACAAAACCTGACTTATACTAAAGTAGATCTAAACCCTAACTGGATGACGTTTGGTTTGCTAAAGCACCTCGTATGGTAACCACTCTGGGGTTTTATAATCTTGTTTCCATTTTTGATTTCCTTCCTGATAATGACATCAGTGGAGCGTGCCTGGGCAATGTGTTGGCATTTCCACTTATAGTTTCCGTCAGGGGAAGCATGTAACAACAAAGATGCACAATTGGAAGACACTGGGCAGAGCGTGGTCACCTTGTAACAGGAAGTGCCTGAACAAGACATGATCACTAGTTATTGTAAGGAAAACTGCAGATTAAAAAGCAACTTTTTATTAGGTGAGATTTCAGTGATTTGAGTCTAGATTTACTTTAAGCAGATGCCAGTAAATCATTGCAAGACGGGTTTTCCTGTCATTTATGGTTACTGCGGTTAACAAATTTTGCTTTGCCTACATTTCCTTCTAATGAATAGAGCAGCTCCCGGGCTCCGCTGACCCTTCTGCGGGCCTGGAACCGGCATCATGGGTATCGGTGGGTAGAGGGAAGAGAGACCAGCGCACATCTGAGCTTGAATAGCTTCATTGAAGTGGAAAGGTGACACTAGGGGTCTAATCAGGGCAGCCATCAGGGGGGGTACGGCCGATACTCACCCGCCCGGGTCCTTTACATGACTATCGGCCGACAGTGAAGGGCGAGGAGGCGGAGGCCTGGCTCTAGCAGCGCAGGGCCCCAGCATTGCCGCTCCAGCGGCTTTGAGACAAGCTGGGGCCCCATCAGCGGCGCTACTCGTCTGATGTCGGACTGACCGGAAGTGATGTCACTTTTGGCTGGTCTGGCGGCAGACGAGGCCATGTGTGCAGGTAAGAGGAGCTAAGAAGGAAGGAAGGAAGAAAAGGAGGGAGGGGAGGGGTGCAGCCCACCTGAGACCCCTTCAGAGCCCACCATAGACAGTCTCAGATGGGCTGTGCAGCATCTATGGTGGGCTCTGCAGGGTCACTCTCAGGTGGGTCCTGTGTCCAGCGCGTCACTAAGCCCTGCGTCCAGCGCGTCACTAAGCCCTGCGCCCAGCGGCGCGGGGGGCCCGCCTAAAGCCGTGTAAGGGGCCCCAACATTTCTGATGGCTGCCCTGGGTCTAATACACCGTATTGTGTCGCCGTTTCACAGGAGCACACAACATTTGAGCTTGGCATGCTGGGGATCTATTTACTTGGCACAACTTCATCTTTTATAGTTTAAAAGAAAATGGCGTATTGTGTTTTTGTGCACTAAAGTTAACTTGTAAAGTGTAATTTTCCCGAAATTTTGGGTTTCATAGTTAGGGTAATATCATGCGACGTCAGCCCGTGCTGACCTAAAACACCATCCTGTGGGCTATAGGTTAAGGCTGGGTTCACACCTAGGCGTATCGAATATGCGCGTATGTCGCGCGATTCGAGGTAAAAAAACCGCGCGGAAAAGCGCGTTTCCGAGGGCTACCTGGCTGTATCCCAATGGATAAGCGCGACAAAAACGCCCCAAAGAAGCTCCTGTACTTCTTTGGGCGTAGGGCGTTCATACGGCCTGTAATACGCCCAGGTGTGAACCATACTCATAAGAAAATAATAGGATTTCGGTGTTTGAGCGTTTTGCAGAGCGCTACAAAACGCCCAGGTGTGAACCGGGCCTAAGAAGGAAGTCTTAAAGTCCACTGCACACCATGTAATTCCTTACAAAGTCCTTGCAGGGGTGGGGTGGGTCCACTTCCTGAGCCTGTGCTGTCCCAATTTCCTTTCTATACTTGATATGTGACCAGTCAGCCATCCTGGCAAGGGAGGTTTGAATCTGGTGGCTGAGAGATACTTCTTTGATATGTCCATGGTGGGTGTGTTTGTGGATTCCCCTCCTGCATTACTAACAGGTATACAAAAGGGGTTCCCAGATCAGTAGAGTACCAGCATGGGTCGCTGTGCTCCCTTTTATTTATCTCAAGACTTTGGGACTGATATATAATGCAGTCACCCAGAGTACAGCTGAGTGAAAGATGTTCGCAGCACTGCCACTAGATGGAGCTAACAAGTAGAAGAAATCCCTACACGCTGGCTCCATCTAGTGGCAGTAATGTGCTACGAACATTGTTCTCTCAGCAAAATGCTGGGTCAGCCCCTTTTGTGTTCAGTTTGTACTAAAGTCTACCTGTAAAAGAGACATCTTCTGTGAAAATATATAGGCTGCCATTTGTTGTTCTCCCCAGTTGTCTGGGTGTTGATGTCAATCCAAAGGTTTCAGTCATTTCAGTTAAAGTGACCCAGAAGAAGTATGGAAATAAGGGTGGAAAATATGACCTTTAACGGTGTGCGAGGAAATGTTTGAGAGGCTGCTGATGGCCCCAATCTTAATCGTCACCTCCTGAAACACTATAACCGCTCTCATTGTTTTCCAGGACTGGAGCCATTCATATTGGGGACCGCATTCTCGCCATTAACAATGCCAGCCTGAAAGGGAAGCCGCTGAGTGAGGCGATTCATTTGCTGCAGATGGCGGGAGAGACGGTGACACTCAAAATAAAGAAGCAGGCAGAGCGTAAGTGAGCGACTTTTGTACTGCCGCTACTCGGGGTGAGACCTTCCTGTCTATCCCTGGGGAACAAGTCATGGTGCCTGTCTAGGTACAATATGGTAATCGTTTTGTGAGCTACAGCTTTATATTCAGGACGGTGTCCTATCTGTGCCATAGAAACTATTGATAGGCATCGGCCATTTTGTCCACGCTGTGCCATTGAGCCTTTCCAAAAGGCCAGATGTGAGAGGCCTTCTCATTCTGGGGTAGACATTGAGAGTATACAGGAGCCACATGGCCCCATGGTTGGTTGAATGAAATAGATAGATAGATAGATAGATAGATAGATAGATAGATAGATATGAGATAGATAGATAGATAGATATATAGATAGATATATATATATATTAGATAGATAGATCAGCCATAACATTAAGACCACCCACTTAATATTGAGTAGGTACCCAAAACAGCCCTGACCCATCCAAGGCATGGTCTCCACTAGATCTCTGAATGTATGCTGTGGTATCTGGCACCAAGCCTTCAGAAGCAAATCTTTTAAGTCCTGTAAGTTGCAAGGTGGGGCTTCTTTCGCTCCGCACGTACATCAATGAGCCTTGGCTGCCCATGACCCTGTCTCCGGTTCACCGGTTTTCCTTCCATGGACCCCTTTTGCTCGGTCCTGACCACTGCAGACCAGGTACATATCCCGCAAGAGCTGCAGTTTTGGAGTCGCTCTGACCTGGCTGTCTAGCCATCATGATTGGGCCCTTGTTAAAGCCGCTCAAATCCTTACAGGTGAACATTTTATTCTGCTTCCAACACATGAATTTCAGAAACAAAATGTTCAGTTGCTGCCGAATTTATCCCCCCCCCCGCCCCCCAACTTCCAGGTGTCATTGTAATATATTCCATCCCACTTCCAGGTGCCATTGTAATATATCCCCCCCACTTCCAGGTGCCATTGTAATATATCCCCCCCACTTCCAGGTGCCATTATAACAAGATAATGGTATTAGCTTTACCTTTCAGTGGTCATAATCTTATGGCTGATTGGCCTGTATGTATATATGACAAAGGATTCCCAGAGCCCTACGGGTGCTGTTTCTAAAGAGAGAGTACAGAAGTAGCTGCCTACCTTTTTGGCTGGTTTTGTTCGATTGAAATCTTCAACAGAGCCATCCTTTAAGAAAGGAGTTACTACTCTAAATGTATATGGCATTAAACCTATGCCCCTGCCAGACACGGGATAATGGTGCTGATGTTCTAGGTGCATGGTTGCTTCCTCTGGGTTTACCCTGTTTCTTTGGATCACATTGCAGGGCCTCTCTCGCAAAAGCTCTCCGATGGAGTGAATGAAGGAAGCGACCCGGAAGATGACCTGACAGACTCACAGAAGACCAGCAAGCTGTCGGAAATCTACTCCACCACAATCCCCAGCGTGGACAGCGCCCTCGAGTCGTGGGACGGCTCTGGCATTGAGACGGGATATAGCAGTCAGGGTAAGCTGCAGCCTCCTTACTTTGCATTATCATCAATAAAGTGGACCGGGCAGCCATAGACAATGGGCCACTTTCAGTGCTTAACCCTGCTAATAACATCACTGCAGCTTGTAGGAAACCTTTACTGCCTGCTGGTTGACTGTTTTGGTTATTAAGGCAACTAAGACAATTGTTTTAGCTTTGGTTCGGCAGACAGGAACTCTGTTTATTGTTGTTAAACAATTTGTACCTGTTTCCAGGAAAAAACTTGCTGGGAGAACTTAGTAGGTAGGTGTATTGAAGTGGAACTGCATCCAAACAGCTATATACACAACTGGAATTAATCAATGTGAGCTGTTTTCACCTGCCGAAATTGTTTTAATTCTGATTAGTCAGGTTTGTGATCCACACACCCCTGCCACACTGCATAGGCAGGACGGTAGCAGCATTCACAGCCTGCAGGTTGCTGTGTCACCCTATCCCCACCTCCAGCTTGCTCATTGAACTATGGATGAGCAACACCACACTGCTGAAATGCTTTCTGTGCTTTCCTATATGCTCACCCTTGAAGCCCATGAGCTCTGGGCCTGGCTTCTTGGTATGCAGAAATGAATGCGCAGCTCCGAGTTTATAGCTGCTGCCGTCATCTTTCTCTTACGGAGGTAAAGTCCATTGCATCGAGAGATTCAGGGGTGGGTGCAGTGGTAAATGTGCCTGCACCCCCACTTTGAAGCTGGTCTCTGTAATGTAGATTGAGTTTGCTGTCGAAGCTAGGGTTGCCACCTGTCCAGGATTCACCCGGACAGTTCGGGTTTTGAATGCTGTGTCCGGGTTTCATGGCAGCAGAAACCTGGACACAAGATGTCAGGCAGACAGGGGCAACCAAAATGAAGATAGTGGCTACTGGCCCCCCACTTAAAATAGCCTCAACTGTGATATTTACATATGAATGGGCGGCGCTATTGACATTTGAATTAGCCACCGCTCATTCTCCCCAAAAATTCCGCACGTCGCTAGAGTGTGTTCGGGTTTTCGCTTGAAGAAAAGGTGGCAACCCTAGTTGAAGCACTCGGGAAGGCTGAAAGGATTTGTTGGGGGCCCCTCTTAGTGTATGCACTTTAAAGGAGTTGTAAAGTCCCAGCATATCCTTCTATGTCATGACATCAGCATTGTAATAGGAATACATAGTAGAGTTGTGTCTGATAATACAATCAAAGCTTACATGAAGAAATCCCTTTTATGTAGTGAGCGCCGCCTTCCGTCTGTCCATCACTTCCAACAACTTCCTGGACTCCCGATGTGCTTTGCTTCTCTTCCCCTGCTTCTTGATGTGATGTAATCTACAATTCTCAAGACTGCATATCCCATGATGCATTGCTTCCAGCAAGCGATGATGATGTTACATTGTTCAGACGCTGAGCTGTAGTTCAGAAGGAAGGCTTTGTTAGAGTGTGTCAGTGCTTTGAAGTCCATAATATGGGCATCTTCAGTTTACTAACTTCTAGATGAATATGGTTATAAGGAGTGGGATAGAACGTACGGCAATTCAATATATATAAATATATTTTTTAGTTTTTGGCCATAGGTACCCTTTAACACCTTGGTTCTCAACTGGTGGGTCGCGACCCCGTTTTCAGTGGGTCACCACATGCCTTCCCCTAGCACAGCACTGTCAGTTCTGACACCAAGCAGCCATTCAAAATATGCTGCCCTATGCCGAATGTCAGCCAGAGGTGGGATGGGGCTATGGCCGCAAGGGAGCTACATTCATACATGCTTTGCTTACAGCTCCCTCACGTGTCCTGTAGAGGTGTCTGGACCGGAGTGACGGCACACTCTGGCTATCTGCACCTCTTCAGGGCGCGCAAGGGAGCTGTACAAGCAATGCACATATGGAGATGGAGCTCCGTCACAGCACAGCAGCCCACGCTGGACACCAGGCTGAGGATCCACTCCAGTTCTGGATAAGATAGGAATACTGGGTGGAGCTTACAAAAAGAAAACAAAAATTGAGGGAGGGTGTGTGTGAGAGAATATTTGTGGTTGTGTGTCTGTCAGTGTTTTTGAGGGCCTGTTCACACTAGTACAGTAATTAACATTAAATCTGTAATGAACACACTTTACCGCGGAAAATCGCACCTAACGAGAATTCTGCTGTGGAAGGTGTGTTGCGTTGCTTTTCATTTGAATGGCACCTCAAATGCACCTCCCACCCACAGTTCAATCGCCCGCACCAGAACGCGCTGCACTGCAATGCCGTGCGTTCCAGTGTGGTGCGACTTGGGCCATGACTCAATGACAAAGAACAATAGCGGGTCCTGAGGTTACAGAGGTTGAGAACCACTGCTTTAACACATACACCGTCTCTCTATTTACCCACACAGGGAACTTCATACATCAGGCTGTGGGTCTCTCTCTGCACCCACATGAGTGGAGAACCAGTCGGCAGAAGATGAGCACGCCACCGGTGGAGCACAGGAAAAGCTACCCCTTCCTGGATGGGAGCTTCAACGAGGAGGAGTGGGACAAGCCAACCCGGTATGTGTCCACATGCTGTGCAGAAGGATATTTTAGTATGAGGCAGTGCCGTGTCAGGGGTAGAGGCCAGGTAACTGATTTGCAATGCAGCCAAACTTGGAAAACATCTTTTTTTTCCAGTGAATGACACAATTTAGTTCACTTGAATATGTGCATTCAGATTTTACAAGTCAGCAGATTATCACTCGGTTTGTAGTTAGTCAACCTGTGCTTTGTGCTAATTTCTAGGGATGCACCGATAACGATATTAGTATTAATATCGGTACTTGTACTCACCCAAATGCTCCGATACCTTCCCTGATACCGGAACTTCCGGTCAGAGGAAGATATTCTCTGACCGGCAGTGCCGTAGGGGAACATGGAGCCACCTTCCCGGGCAATCGGCATCGAGCTGGCCAAACAGCCGGCTTCGTCCTGATTAGCCGGGATTAGCTAATCGGCATGGAGGCGGCTTCCCGGCCAATCAGGAAGCAGGGAGGCGGGTCATTACGCACCGCCGGGCTTTTTGATTGGCTGGGAAGCCGGCTCAATGCTGATTGGCTGAGAAGCCGGTTTCCCGGCCAATCACAATCAAGCTGGGCAAACCGCAAGTAGCCCAGGAAGCCGGCTCTATGCCAGCGGAAGCAACGCTATTGGTATTCGGTATCGGGAGTACCGAAAGCAAAATATGGGTACTCGTACTCGATGCCAAAAAAACGACATCAGTGCATCCCTGATAGTAATTACCTTCCTTTCACAACTTGGAGTCTACACAGGCCTGAGGACATAGGAGAGTCATACAAAGCAGCGGCCCAGCTCTCAAGTGGTCTGACACTCAAACACTGTGCCAGGGGGTGGTGGATGGTTTATATGGGATTATAATGGTTTACATCTCCATAAACAAAATAAATATATATATAATGTTTGACACCACAGTGACTGCTGGACAGCCGGGACAGTGGTGCATTTAATTCTTAGATAAGAGCCTTGAAACCCCTTCCTGCCCACATGGTCGCCCTTTGCTGAGGATACATTCACCTACATCCTCCCATTGACATGTACAAGTCAACAGTGTACAGAGCTGCTAGCTGTCATTTTCAGCTTCATTCCCCACTAGGGATTGGGAACCACTCTGTCATTATGGATCATGTGATCACTATCCCAGCTATGGAATAAAGAAAGTAATGGTTGCTGCTTAGAGGTCACTGCAACCTGAAGATGGCAGCGTGCCTTTGTTTAATACTGTAATTGTCTAATAAGTTGACTGTATTGAAATATTATATACAGGTGAAACTCGAATAATTAGAATATCGTGCAAAGTTCATTTATTTCACTAATGCAACTTAAAAGGGGAAACTAATATATGAGATAGACTCATTACTTGCAAAGCAAGATAATTCAAGCCGTGATTTGTCATAATTGTGATGATTATGGCTTACAGCTCATGAAAACCCCAAGAACCCCAAATCCACAACCTCAAAAAAGTAGATTATTACATGCAATCACTAAAACAAGGATTGTACATAGAACAATATCGGACCTCTGAAAAGTACAAGCATGCATATGTACTCAGTACTTGGTTTGGGCCCCTTTTGCAGCACTTACTGCAATTACTTTTGCACGATATTCTAATTATTCGAGTTTCACCTGTATATTTTGTTGTTCAGTTTTTTGTCCACTTGTTAGCATAGATTAAGGGAGTTTTTAAACAGTGTACCATATAAAATTCTATGTCTTCTTAGAAAAATATGTCCAAAATGTTTATATAGGCAAATTGGTCATTGAGTTTTAGTAAAGTTGACCAACGCATATTGATGTTGCTAAATTTCACCTGGGCAGCAAGGCTTTATTGAACTCTGGGCATGAAAGAGTTAAAGGGGCAGTTTGCAAGGGAGTCGTGTAATCTGTTGCAGAGGTTTGAATGATCCTTTTCACTAACCCACCTCCCCACCACACTCACCTGTTGTACATTAGTGTATGCCGTATATATTCTCCTTTCATCATTTTCTCAACTCGTCTGTCTCCTCTTTGTGCTTCTCTCTCTCTCTTTTCCCAGGTGTTCTATGTCTCAGCTCTGAACGTTTCCCATCACCTCTCCTGTGTACTAACAACTCACGGCGCTTCTGTGCTTCCTCAAACCATTCTTCC
>NW_017307293.1:205098-212889 GCF_000935625.1 Nanorana parkeri
TTCACTGTATCCTAAACATGATTCCTAACTGCTGTTCCCTGATGAATGCGTTGACGTGTCATGGTGAGGGTGTCCCTCTCGAGATGACCATGATCTATACGTTTGTATAAGAAGATGCCCTGAGAGTTTGAGACTGGAGTGTGGTCAGAAGATGCTCCTAGAGTGGGACTCATCATGTTTGGTTCAACAGATACCCCAGCCAACCCAACGGCCTGGAGACCGAGCATGACGATGGCTTCTGGCGGGTCTTCGGAGAAGCTTTGGAAGATCTGGAGACCTGCGGACAGTCTGAGCTTTTGAGAGAGATTGAGGTAACCAATGTCCACCAAAGATGAACATTTTAGGTCTGGGTGGTTACTAGTGAGCTTAAGGAACCAATGGAAATTCCAAACAAGGGTTTCCAATTGTTGACAGCCAATAGGAGAGGCTCCCACTCTTATTTTATGACTGTATCTCTGTTGAAGGAGAAAAGAAACCAGTGGCATACATACATACATAGGGCTCCTGTTCTGCCCATGCAGGTCCCTTTACTGTCTCCACAAATAATTAGGGGTTCTCCTTTCTCAAGTAAAGTTCATCTGGGTGCAGCTCAGTGGCGTCACAAGGGGGATGCGGGGGGTGCGGCCCGCACCCGGGTGCCACCGTTGGAGAGGTGACACCAAAATGACTCAGTACTTTTGGTGTCACCCCCCTCTGAAAAGTCGGTGCTCGGTCATGGACCGAACGCCCGACAGTATCAGGAGAGAGGAGGGGACCCGGCAGCATACCTTATCCCGCCGGGTGACTGTCCCCTCCTCTCTCTGCCGGCGTCCATCACAAAATTGGCCGCCGGCAGGTATCAGAATACTGCCGCGCGTGCGAGATGACGTCACGCGCATGCGCAGTGAAGTCTCGGCGGGGTGACACTCGGTTCCCGCTCCGGGTGTCACCCAGCCTCGGGACGCCCCTGGTGCAGCTACCTACCTCGCCTCTTCTCTGTGCTGCAATCTACCACATTCACCCTGTTTCCACTATTGGTGTAACCTTGGTGCACTAAAAGGATAGTGAGGCATGGTGACTGCCATCTGGCTCTTCTATAAATGGGCTGGGCAATCAACTGAGTCATCAGCGAAAACAGGATGCACTCAAGATACCCAGTCAGGATATAGTGAGGGGGGGCTGAGCTCCAGGTAGACGTAAAATGTACAAATTAATGCCGCTCTGTATTCAATAATTCATCAGTAGATTTATTTATTTTTAAATGCGTGTTATATACGCCATTGGCCCAGCTGGCCCTGTGGGGAACAGATGCATGATGTGCTTGACTCCATCCACTATAGTTAAAGCTGCAATCCAGCTTTTACATCCAGCCTTGCACAGTTGTACCGGCTCCTCTCCTGGACTGAAATGGCTTCCTCTGATGTCACTGCACACTGGGAGCTTCTCACAATGTGCATTAGAAGATGCAGCAAGTCAGAGAGAGCCCCGCCTCATTTCCTGGCTGGAGGATGTCCAGCATCACCATTGGAATTCAGTGCTTTCAGCTATGGAGTGCTCAACATTACATGTGGACATTACCTAGGGTGCATGCAAATGCAGCCTGTCCTGTAACCCCCCACTCCTCCAGACTAAACCCCTCCCATCAAGGCATTTTGTTTGTGCTATACATTTTGTCAGTATGTATTTTGTGTTTATTCTTTCAACCCAATGTAGTTTATTGTGGACGGCAAAATATCAGATATACAATAAATGATGCCTGCAAGACGAGATGGCATTGCCGCTTGCATAGTAAATGTTTTAGGGCCGTTATGCAGTCTTGAGCTTATCTCTAACTCTTGGTGGTGGTCTTGTGCTTGTTTTTTTTTATCACAGGCATCCATCATGACTGGCAGTGTACAAAGTTTGGGTCTGGATGGCAGTAAACTGTTACATGAGAACTCCAATCAGAGTAGCCGCTTCCTGCACCGGAAGGCAGGCTCGCACCACTCTAGAAACACCCCCAAGAAAGACGGCAAGCTCAGCCAAGACCCGAAAATCCTGAAAGACGAAGGACAAGGCATTTGCTCCAGCGCCGAGTTGCTCAAGGTGAGACCTCCACATGGTGTGTGCAGCAATGGCACGCACTGCAAAGGGTCTCTGGGCAAAGCAATGTTCCGGATCCATTGTGCACTCTTCTGTTGCTTATCTATGCCCGTGGTTCCAACTCTTATATTGATATTTAGAACAATTAAATTAATATCATTTTAAACCTACAAGTCTTCAGATCAGCACTGCTGTACATTTTTTAAGTATTAAAATAAATACAGGTCTCTGAAACCTATTTTAAATGGCAGCAGTTCTCCCTCTCTCGTGCCAGGTGACTGTTATGAAGGACTTGGAGACGGAAGACTTTGGGTTCAGCGTCTCAGACGGCCTTCTAGAGAAAGGTGTGTACGTGAACATGATCCGACCTGGTGGTCCGGGAGACAGGAGCGGTCTCCAGCCTTACGATCGGATCCTGCAGGTAACTACAATAAAATACAATCACAATCGTCTCTACCATCTGGGAAGGTGAAAGTCTCAAAAATGGCACCTTTTAGAAGCAGCATGACATGGGCTTTTCACTGTGCAATATGGCTTCCTCTCCTGCTACTGTGGACAACCTGTATGAATGGGTTTGGTTGGTGTGATTTGGGGAAGAAATGGCCAGGCTAAACGCCTAAAACTCACACTTAGACATCCAGGTTGAACTTGATGGACCTTTGTCTTTTTCCAACCTTATCAACTATGTGACAATTTGTGCCGACACCACAAAGCTATTCATAGAACTAACTTTTTGACAGTTACAGATAAAAAGAAAACCCAATAAAATTATTTTCAATGCCATGGTCACTGAGACAATAGATGAAGAGAAATCTCTGAGAACTTGTGTTGATGGCATCAGAGTGTTTTACCTTCTGAAGGGACTGCATGTGGTTGCGAAACGTTGTGATTTTGTGTGATACCATTGTTAAAGGAGAACTATGGGGGGGGGGGGGCTTTTCACTCCCCTCATAGTTCTAGCCGACCTGTGACAATGAGACTGTCACAGGTCGGCTCAGTAGATCGGGAGGTGAGCGAACACATACCGGCGTTCGCGCACCTCTCGATCCTGTCACGGCTCTCTGCTGTGACAGGGGAGGGACTGGATTCCCCCCTCCCCACTCCAATCCTCCAGCGCTGACTGGTGGAACGGACGGGGGAAGGGGCGGGTACAGCTGGCTCTGCCTCTAGATAGGCAGAGCCAGCTGTCACTCACGCAGCTGGGCGGATCCAGACATAATTGTCGGGATCTGCTCCGGCTGTGGCGTCTCAGTATACCGCAAGCTGTAGCTCGCGGTATACTGAGCCTAGGGTGACGGGAGGACGCTAGTTTGTGTCCTCCCATTAACCTAAGTAGAACTATGGGGAAAAGCCTTAACCCCATAGTTCTCCTTTAAAGTCAAGAAAGGACAGATCAATAAAATGGACTGTGGTGTGCTGGTGACCTTTTTGCCGCCAATTGTCTATGCGGTGCCATCCACTGGCCATTTCAGCAGCCACTTAAGTTGCATGAAGTGATATGTCGGTCTGGAGTGCAATGGGACATCTGTAATGAGGGCATTAGTTTTAGATACTTCGCAGAGCATTCGCAAATCGGTGACAGGTGCACTTGACTTGCAGTTGACTTGCAAATGTTGTATTCCCATAGACTTGCATGGACGGTAATGCTAAACCTGTTTGACGTGAATAACACAGGCCCAGTCACAACACCAGATTGCAGTAAAAACTTGAAACCGGCCTTCCCAACTATATTAAAAAAGATGTTACCTGGGCACACAATGTTGTGTGTACTTATCTGAAAATTGTGTCTTTTCACGCAGGTAAACCACGTGCGCACTCGAGATTTTGACTGTTGCCTGGCCGTGCCTCTTCTGTCCGACGCTGGGGACAGGCTGGATCTAGTCATCAGTCGGAACCCTTCAGCAGGGGGTGCTCGGGAAGACGCCATAAAACGCCAAACTAGCATGGAATCCAAAATGAGCACGAAAACCCTCTGAGAAAATGTGACAAATTATGACAGCCCCCCCCATTCCTCAAACCATTTGGCCAACTCAAAGGTACTCGGGCCCGAAGTTTCCTCTCTCTCTTGACGCACAGATATGCTATATGTTCCATTAGGAGTCTTTGTTTTATATACGTTCAGCACTTCTGATTTAGATAAAAGTAACTGTCACTCTTCACACACCAATTGTTAGGGGCCACAGCATTAAGGGGGCTCTGTTCTTGTTTGTAGAGATTTTTCCCTTTTCTCATAATAGGAGTCTCCCCTGTGTGTCTGTGTATTGCCTGTGCTACTTTCCTTTTTTTTAATTAATATTTATTTGCTGGGATTTTGTAGTTTTTGTATCACTGACGCACTTTATACTCTTCTATAAACACCCCAATCTAAAGTATTTTAATCCCAGCCCCCCCTTAGAATTATGGATCATAATTTATTCAACCTCACCAGTAGAGGGCTCCCCAGACCTGCCCAAGCTTTATAAGACCCCCCACAACCCCCCCGATTGCTAGTCCGTCACCTATTTCCAAAGCATGACCCTTCCTCATCTCCAAAGCTGTTTGTGTGAATTGATACCAATTATAAGTGGTACCACATGGTTTTTATCCATATGGTGTCAAACAGCAAAATCGGTATTGCTCGGGGTAAAGGATTGGTTTAGGAATGATATTGCCGGTATATTTTTTTCAAACCTTTGTGTGTCTGCTACATAAAATCTTATAATTTGAGGAAGCTGAACCCCCCCCAGGAAAAAAAATTATCTACGGCCCTGATCCCCATCCCCTTCATATAGTCCATGGTCACTGCTAGACACCCGCACCACATTCCCGGGATCCTACGCAAGCCTTCGCAACAATGGCTGTTCTAACGCACATCTTCCCGTGATGCCCTGCCATCTGGGCCTACTATCCCAAATTAGCGTTTGACTTGGCACTGTGATATCACGCACACTTCCAGCACACTACCATCATTTGTTTCTTCTCTCTTTCCCAAGTCACACTGAGCGTTAGCTGTTACCTGCACCTCACTGCCATTTTCCTTTGTTCCTGTCAGAATTTTGTATTTTGTGGGAAGTCGGTCGCTGCTTTTTATTTCTTTTAGATCACTTTTTTTTTTTCCACATATTACACTGACACTGCCAACATCAGTGAGCCATGATGCACTTTGGACTAATGCGTTGTTTATGTGAAATAGACTTCCCCACCCATGTGGTCCCTGTTGTCCAATCCTGTTTGGTTGCCAAATTTGCTGTTGCTAGAAACTAGCACCCGTTGGTTGAGGAGAATCAAAAAACGAGCTAGAAAAATATATTTTAGAGGTTCACCTTTTTTTAAAACCTTCTTGGATCTAGAGGCTGTCAACGAGGTGGCAGAATTATGGCTTCCTCATGTCCCCCCACGATCCTATTGGATGTAGAGCCATTAATCTTACTAATGATGACACAATGGCTACCAACTAAGGCCATGGAACCTCTAATGGCTTCCAAAAGCAGGGGCCTTCCTTCGCATTTGGTCAGACACAAGGCCAAGGTGTACATCCTGGAGGAAGGAATTTTGAAGCCTTTAAAATTCTTATGTCCTGAAATGTTTTTGAATGGCAAGACTTCAAAATGGTCCACCTACCAGATGCTGGATTGGTTTGGAGGTGCGCTGCCACCTTCTTGTACCTGAACATCCATTTTGTTAGCTAGCCTTTGTTTATTACATCAAAGAAAGAACCTGCCACATCAAAGAAAGAACCTGCCACATCAAAGAAAGAACCTGCCACATCAAAGAAAGAACCTGCCACATCAATGAAACGACCCTTTAGACATCTTTTGAGCCAAATTGATGTGGTGGGTTCTTGGTGATATATTACGTTATTGTTGTCTTGATTGACTAGTGGGTTGATGGGCTGCCTTGACATAAGGACTGGTTTACCTGGCAAAATGGCTTCCTACTTTGTACAAAGGAGGTCTGTTAAGGTTTCATCATCGCTGTTTGTTTTTGTTTTGTTGATGCTCCCTGTGATAGATTGCTGTGGCTTTCAGTTAAGATGTTCTTGGTGATAGGTTCAAGTTATCACTTGACAGTCATGTAACTGATGGAAGTTCTCCTTCTCCAATCAGAAAGATCACACCAAGTCAAGAAAAGAATTTGCATGAAATCTTATAATCATTGTCCTGCCTGAGCACCCTATATTGCCAGTGGAACCCTCTCCCCCCTGACCCTTATGGGGCTTGTGGGAGTCTGGACAGTTGCCAAGGAATCTGCTCCATGATGGCAGCTTGTGTATTGGGCCTGGTATAAGAAGGTGGGCTATTTCAGTGCTTTGTAGACAGCAAGGTCCCAACTCATCCGGGGTCATGTTGGGATTAAAGCCAGAGTTGCCTACAGGAAATAAGGTAAGGACTTTTCTTGGGTTTGGGGGTGGTGGATGGAGTTAATGGTTAGGTAAAAACTACACCTGACTCAGTATTATTGTGTATAGAGTTTCTCTATGAGCTCATTCAATGGGCGTGCTAAGCCCAACAGTTGGCTAACCATAAATAGTGGAGGTTTGCCAAATGTCAGGAGATTACTTGAACCAGTTGGAAGAGACCGTTTAACTAAAAGCTAAGAAATGGTTCCCAGTGGATAAAGGAAGCCTCTTAAGAGCCTATTTTTTTTCCCCTGATGCTCCCAATACAGCCTGCGCAGTTCGCATTACGCCATATACAATATCTGTGCCATAAGCAGGTACCGAAGGTATTTTTTATATGCAATATTTGTGGGTACAGAGCTCCCCGTTTCTCTTGGGTTTTTAAATAATGCATTTAAACTGAAGGCTTTAAGAATAGTTTTCCTTGTACCCTTCTCCTATGCATTTTCAACCGTTGTGTCCGTTGACCTGCATTACGAAAAACAAAATGAGTATTTTTATCCGTACGAGTTTGAAGCGGCTCGACTTGTAAAGTATTTTTCTACAAATTTAGGTTTTCTTACGTATTCATGAAAGCACAATACGTTAAGGTTACAGGATACGGAGAACTTTATTTTAATTCCTGTTCTGGGCACATTTGTAAATATTTTTTTCTGTATTTAAAAAGAAAAATAGGATTATTGTGCAAAAAAAAAAGGGTTTTTATTAATAAAAAAAAAGTGTAATTTTATTTGTACGTCTGATTATTTTTCTCTACAGCGGGCTCAGGTGACCTCCTCCCAGCGAAGACCCGAATCTCTGCCAGGTTCTTGTACTATCCCAGTATTCAAAATTAAAGTGTATCTAAAGCCAAACATGTTATCTGTTGGTTTTGGATGGAGTTTGGAACCCTTGTCCGGCTTTTATTGCCATTTGTGTCTCCAATAAGAGCAAGAGTAGGCAACCTCAGCACCAGTGGCGGAACTACCAGGGTCGCAGCAGTCGCAATTGCGACCGGGCCCTGGCGTTCCGCCACTTGGGGGAAAACCGGGATTTATTCACAAAGTATTTTGTTTAAATCGTTAATTGTCACCGATAATAATATTCTGTCCATCATTTACTGCCAAGGACGGCATATCAATAACGGTCACAATTAACCATTGCAAACAAATGCTTTGTAAATAAATGGTGGTATCCTTGTTAATCCCGTCTGTACATAAACACCGATACTGGGTCAGCGTTCTCGACAGAAGACCGGCACTAAAATTTTAAACAAGCAGTGCCTGAGGTCCCGCGCTTGCTGGGGACCTCGGCAGCCTTCCTCTTAACCATGCAGTGCCGTGGGGGTGGGGGGGGGGGGGGGGGGCCGCTTT
>NW_017307293.1:212900-224932 GCF_000935625.1 Nanorana parkeri
CGCTGTGGTGGTGGGGGGGGGTGGGGGGGGCCCCTTCATGGTTTCTTGCACTGGGGCCCTGAAGGTTCTAGTTACGCCTCTGCTCGGCCCTCTAGCTGTGGTGACATTACAAATCCTATCATGCCTCTGCCTCTGGGAATCATGCCTTTGGCTGTCAGTCTTTCGATGTCTGATAAGTCTTGAGCTGGAGAGCCAAAGTTGCCTACCCCAGAATTAGGGGATTCTGTTTGCCTTGGTGAGCATTGCCACTCGGACAGAAGGTGGGGGGAAATTGCCAAATTTTCAGTTGTCACTCAGGACATGAATAAAGGGGTAAAAGTTCAATGGATACACCTGTCTAAGCCATATAGTGTTTGCGCTTCCCGCACGGTTTTCCATGCTGAAGACCGCGCGGCATGCAAAATCTTTCATCTGCACGGATTCCGCTCATTTGCAGCTTTTACTTCAGCCATCCGCCCCTGAAATCTCGCTTGTACTATCTTGCGTGCCGCTTGGTTTCGTACCACGCGGCCGCCACAAAAGTCTGAACATTGCACATTAAAGTGCATTGTTTTTTATGTATAGAGCTGTTCCGCGCATATTCGTACAGCCGAATACGCGCTGACAACCGCTCCTGTGTGAATATAGCCTAAGAGGGCATTTCCCCCACTTTAGAACGATTTCCTTTCACTTCACAGTCTGCGTCCTAATGCAGGCACCTAGACCTGCAGGTTCGGGTCGCCGTGGAGCTGCATCCTCCCATAGGGATGCACAGGCAGCTGCACGCAATTACACGCTGCACCTGTCCCTCCCGGACACAGGTCTTTGCACGCCGTATGGATGTGCACGCCCGTGTGAATGAGGCCTAGCTGTAAATAATATCGCTGGCCCGTCACATTCTCTTGCCTTGTCCTCGTTTGCTAGACTAGCAGATTGTTATTTCTGATCGATAACCCCGGATAAAGAAATACATTATTTGCTGTTTTTTTAACCACTGATGTTGAGCGAGTCCCCGGCTAGTGTTGGGCCGGCAGGGGCTGTGGTATGCTACAAATCAAGTCCGGGCCCCCTTGACTTTGGCTTTTTTTGGGAATGACTGTGACGGTTGCTGAGCAGTGACGCGCGCAAATCAAAAGCCGCAAACCGCTTTTTCTGAATGATCCGAGTCTCTTTATTATTGACTTTGATTACAAAAGCTTCTATTGTTACATGATGAGACAGCATTGTGAAAACAGTGTTTTATATGGTCTGTGTAGACTGTGTAGGAAAAGGAAAAACTCCAGGTCTTTTAGGTACACCGGGTGCAATTTACAAAGCTACCAGTGCGGGATAAGGGGGTTCCTATTTCTAAAAAATTCCAATGAAAAAAACGATACTTATCCTTGTCAAAGCTTTGTGCATTGAGCCGAACTGTATTGGTAGCATTTTATGGTCCTGGTTATTTGTATAGCTGCATCTGCAAAGCCACGCTGTCCCTCTCAGCCCCTTCACACAGTCTAGTATATTGGGAACCGGTCATACCCACTTTGCATGTGGTGAATACTCCACCCGGGCTCTGTTGAGCCCTGCGGGTCAAACCGCTGTGCTAGCTTGTACAATGAAAAGTGGCCCCAAGATTGGTAACATGCCCTGGGTATACACAAGCAGACATGGTCCAAGGAAGAGCCCAGGGAAGGGCACACATCCTAAACAGACCTCAGGGAAGGGCACACATCCTAAACAGACTTCCCCTGTACCATTTCCCACCATGCCCTGTAAGGTTAATGCAATGGATCCTGGGATTTGTAACATAAAGATGCATTGCACCTCCCAATAGATGTTTGTATCAGAGATGCAACCAACAGTAACATGGCTACCTCTGTCTGCAAGTCAATATTTCTACAGCGTATCACTTTTAACACAAAGTATTTTAGGCATTCTGGCTAATACAATTATCCACAAAAAAAAACTGGAGTTTTCCTTTATAACTTTCATAGGCAGGAAGGAAACTGCACTATTCTGCCTCCTTTTCAGCACAGAGTCATAAGTCCTTCCATGAGGGTCATATGCCAGCAGGAGGTATTTGCAGACAATTGTACTTTATTACAAGGAATCGATAAGCATGTGAATATGTAAATTGGCTGGCTCGGGTTAATTTCACCGTGTGTTCAGCTGTTTTCCCAGTGCAAGTCAGAAACGCACAGTAAAATGGCATAATATGTACGGGTTGAGTGTACATGGGCTGCCGGGAACGTCCTGAGCTTCCTGCCTCTGGCATGGAGTGCGCCTCTTACCAGCTGCTGGTAAGGGACAATAAAAGTGGGAGCATGATATGTTATTGATGCCCAGCTTCTTGGTTGGAAATGTTACTTCCTACGCCTGGCTCAGCCAACAATTGGGCAATGCCCAGTGTTCGAGGGCTCATGCCAACCAGCTTTAGGCTCCAGTGTACATCTGCCGAGGGAAGACAGAGACATTGTGGCAAGGATCAGTGTACTGTGTAAAGGTTTTAGATTGTAAGCCCTCAGGGGCAGGGCCCTCCTTACCATCTTGTCTTGTGATTGTCTTGTGATTGTAATGTCTTCCTTATATTGTAAAGCGCTTCACACACTGTTGCCGCTATATAAATCCTGTATTATAATAATAATACTGCCTATAAAAGCAGCGAGAAGGACAATGGCAGCTCAGATTCAGATGAACCCACCAGGACTGGTAGGACACAAGTAACTTCCAGCAGCCCATGCACAGCCCTTGAAGTCGATCTAAACCCAACTGCTACAATCTCATATAAACTGTAACATGTAACATGCATGTTAACACGCAATTGTGTAATAAGTCAGACTTAGTGTCTATGTGTTGGTCTCCACTATTGCAACATTGTACTTTTGCCTTATAATTTGGGTCCCCTGGTTAATGGGGGCAGGTATCTGTACTTGCACCTAAAATGTTATTTCCCTGACATTAATATAATTCAATGTTTTAAGTCTAAAGCAAACCGCCCAGCTCAATGAAAAAAAATAAAAAGTGGTAAAATAAAAAAAAAGGACCCATGGGGGTTAAACTAGGTAACGTCCACACCCTTCCCCAACCTCCATAGTGCAGGGGGTGACGCCATCCTCCCGGCGACACGCTGCCTGTGATTGCCGAGTAGCCCAAATGTCTGGAGAAGATGCTGCAGCACAGTGCAGGACCCTCTCCATTGATTTGGGCTACTGAAGGATGATGGCTTCACCCTCACCTTGGCTCTGCAAGAGGAAGCCAGGGAACGGTAAATTATCTTCTCCTACAGGTACTTTTCATGCAGCTATTTTGGGAGGACGGCTACTTGAATAAGCCGCCTTTTCCTCTGAGGTGGCAGGCCCGCTTTAAAGCTTTTAATTACAACAATCCCTGGTGATCCCACCATGAAGGTCCTTACTCACAGTAATGCCTGGTGATCCCACCATGAAGGTCCTTACTCACAGTAATGCCAGGTGATCCCGCTATGAAGGACCTAGTTCAGGCACCTGTTATGGGGAGACAACCTATTTGTGCTCCTGCATTGTCACCGTGTCACCTGGCCGTGCCAACACACATTGCACAGACACGCCCCGCCATTATCAGTAAGGCTATCCGGAGCAATGACGTGCAGCTGACGCTGGAGCGAGCGCACGTGGACTGGAAGTGGCTGAAAGAAGGTGGAGGCGATCAGCAGGATGCAGATGGGGAAACAAAGGTACAAAAATGGCAATTGTTTGATACACGGTGATCATACACAAGCTAAATGTTATGCAGTTAGGGTTTAGATCTACATTATAGGAATGTTTTCTTGCAGTGCAGATTTGCCCGTTCACACAACCCCCACCCCACCCCCTAAACATTATAGGAATGTTTTCTTGCAGTGCAGATTTGCCCGTTCACACCCCCCCCCCTTCCCCCAGACATAATATATTTAACCTGGATGCGTTTTGCGGAAGCTGCAGTTGCAAAACAGCTGGAGAACGAGGAATTATCTATCTCTACTTGTGGAAGGGAGAGGATACAAGGAATGGAGCAGACGGCATGTCAACAACATCCCCATGGAGCCAGCGATCAAACACATCACTGATCTTGGAGCAAATGAACAGAGAGGTGAGATCTGTTACTGTATTTCTCTATCATGAACTCTGTATTACCTGTGCTGAAAGTTTAAGTTTAATCTGCTTCCCTATCCTAAAATAATTCGGAGATAAATTTGGTGCTAACAGTTTCTCGGTGATGATGCTGATTTCTGCAAACTTCAAAACGGCCACAAGGTGGCAGCAGAGTCCCATGTTATCGCTACTACTGCAGCACCAAATGATGACAGTTGGGAGATCCAACACAATAATGCATTTTTTCCCCCCATTTTTATTATAGGAAACGTCTACTGCGTTATATGCAGGGGCCACTGCCATCTTCTTTCTGAGAATGCTGATGGCCTGGCTGTCTGTGGCTTCAATGACTCGACTCACTAACCAGGAACCAGATCGGGTGCCAGAGTGAAGTCTAAGGTCCTGATCTGCATACTTGGGTAGTGGAATGTATTAAAGCCATTGGATCAGCATGACAGCCGGGCCCCTAATGTTTTCAAGAGGGGAGGTCAGCGTTGGCAGCCTCGGTGGTGTCAGTAGAGGTATCTTTTAAAGAAGAACTCCGGGCAAATCAAATCTTAACCCTTGCAGTGAAACTATCACATACACTGCAAGGGTCAAGTGCCTGTTTTGCCTAAAATAACAGACATGGCCGCACCTGAACCCCGATCCCAGCTTGCTCTTAGGCCGCTCCCTTCAGCCCCGCTCCGGCGATCTAAGGTCCTGTGAGTCATCACGTCCTATACAACGTATAGGACATGAGGATGCTGAGGGACTTTCTATTGCTGGAACAGAGATGGAGACAGACTGAAGGGACCCGGTCTAGGAGTCGGCCGGGAATGTAGTTTGGGTGAGTTATTTTAGCTCCCTAGACAAAACGAGCACTTAACCCTTACACAGGGTGATTGGGGGGGGGTTTAAGGGTTAATATGTTATTTGCCCAGAGTTATTCTCTAATGAACTTGATAGCACAGACTTATGTGGGGCTGATAAAAGAAGATCGAAAACTAAAATAGCCAACCCCAAAAGATCATTTGTAAGAACCTGCACCTCTGGGGGGGTCTCATGTAACATTGGACAGGGAGCCCATAGGACTAGCTTGGCTCTGATTGGATTATGGGCAGGAAAAAGGGAAAGGAAGAGCTGGTGTGCTATAGTCTCTGGTCCTGGGCTACAGCCCATTGGAAGAGGGGAGTCATCATCAAGTGAGGGCACATACCCCTTCCATTATGCAGTGTCCCCCAAAAATAAGTTCTGCCACCTACTCTTTCAAAGGTTCCATCCTCAAAGTCAGACATGTTGATGAACACCCCCCTCCTCCTACCCCCAGCCTATTAATACAGTAACTTCTCCATGTAAAACTTTTGGAATTGTTGAGGGACGGTCCTTCCTGGCTCAGGTACTGTAAAGCTCTCCAGTTGTTGTGCAACCACAAAGCTTGCCGAAACTTTGAGTTTCCTAAAAAAAGCTTAACGGGTGCAATTTCTTGAATGTTGTGCTCGGGTGGGTAGACATTTTTGATTTCTTTAAACCGATGTATTATTATTATTTATTTATTTTTTAATGTGATCAATTGTCACTTTTTTTTTGTTTTTTTTTTATTTTAAATAAGATCCGACTCCTGACCGGAGGTAGATAAAATTGATAAAAATAATTAGAATATATTGCAATATATATAAAAATCAAATCTTTAAAATCTTTTTGACATGAGGTTGTCTCTGCACTGAGAGATCGGGAACCTCACTACAAAAAAAGGTTATAAAATACGCACGTGCGCACACATATTATACAACGTTCTCTACGAGAGCTGACCAATCAAATTCTAGTGCAAATAGAGATCTCCAGACTTGACTAAGGAGAGGGTTAGTAAACAGCTGGGTAGGTGGGTGGGGGGGTGTATTTTTATCCCCCCACCCTCAGATGGTGAGCTGGTGGGGCGCTCTCTGTCACATCATGGTCTCGACGATGACGTGAGTCGGTTTCATATGACCGCCGTTGGAGCAGAAGGGGGTGGAGCCTTCTACTTCCTTGGCCCAGCGCTGTACCTCTCTGGGCGCTGTAACGGCTTTGATCCTCTGCAGAAACAAAGCATTTTGTTAATAAGTGTCCTATGAAAGGATGCAGATTATATAAATGCGGTACAGACGTTACATAGCTTGGCAAACCAAGCAAGTTTGCAAATATCTCTAATTTATTTCCTTCCTGTTGTTGTTCCCAGGGGGGGCCTCATCTGTTGACTGTATAAGATTTTCTGATGCCTGGGAAGATATAGCTGTGAAGGTTCTCATTCATCCAATGCATGGTGTAGCTAGGAGTAGTTGGTCACGTTCAGCTGGACTTGTTTTGCAATGTTAAAGATGTCTTCTAGGGGGGGAATACTAGGACTCTGCAACATCGGGCTGAGATGGTAACGGAAGCTAAAGCCAAGGAACACAAACCTCTCCGGAGTTCTTTGAATGTTTGTGGTTACTCAGACTTGGCTTTGCTTAAAGTATCCACAAGGTCAAGAAAAAACACGGAACATCGAACAGAAGCAGAAGATGCTGAGAAATGTCATCATCCCATATGTAGCTGGAGAGTCCGAAAAATTCAGGAGGATCTATACCAAACATTGCATCTCTGTGCCCTACAAGCCCAACAATACACCGAGACAGAAGCTTGTACATCCTAAATACTAGGGATGCACCGATGCCGATACTAGATGCCGAGTATTGGGGCAAATACTCGCCCAAATGCTCCGATACCTGAGCTTCCGCTAGCAGGAAGCCGGGCAGCGGGTCATTACACACTGCCCGGCTTCCCGATTGGCCTGGAAGCCTGCTCCATGCTCCCTCGGCACTTGTGATGAGGGAACATGGAGCCGGCTCCCCGGCCAATCGGGAAGCCGGGCAGCGTGTAATGACTCATCGCCTAGCTTCCTGATTGGTTGGGAAGCTTGCCAATCAGGAAGCCGGACGGCAAGTCATTACACACCCCCCAGCTTTCTGTTCGGCTTGATTGGTCCTCATCACCAGGTGACGATGGACCAAGAAGCCAGCTTTCTGGCCAATCAGGAAACCGGGTGCCGTGTAATGACTCGTTGCCCAGGTTCCTGATTGATCAAGAAGCTGGCCAATCAGGAAGCTTAGCAACAAGTCTTTATACGGCACCCAGCTTCCTGAATGGCCAGGAAGCCGGCTCCGTGCTCCCTCATCACCAGGTGACGAGGGACCATGAAGCCGGCTTTCTGGCCAATCAAAAAGCCAGGGGGTGTGTAGTGACTTTCCGTCCGGCTTCCTGATTGACAAGCTTCCTGACCAATCGCCTCTGCGGGAAGCAGCAGAGGCTAGGCTCCAGCAAGCGGCAGCCTATTATGCCTGATTAGAGAGCCACCACTGCCTCTGCCTGTTTGTGTTCAGACTGGCCAGCCCAGATAGCCATCTGGCATATCGAGGCGAGCCAGGCCCGCCGGGCACATTTTCAGTGGTGGGCATGGAGCTGGCGCTCTAGTAGCCCCTTTGTTATTCTGGCCCTGCCTGCCACCTGTCTATTGGTCCTTTAATTTCATAGGTGGCCTCATGGACCAATATGAAAGGTTGGAAGGGATGGGGCCAACTCAACCTTCCACAGGAATGTAAAGCCTCCTGTTTCTCTGGATGCTGATGAGTTTTTGCTGAAGGTCACCAAAGCATTTCTGTCACCATACGCTCAGTCTGAATTGCCCAAGCCAGCGACTGGTTCTCTTGCCTTCTGTACAGAATATACACACACAACGTTATGCAGATGGCCTTGTCCCACCAATCGGCCTTTTCTCACTTACCTCAATAAGCCCTCCTTCCGAGCGCACAATGCGATACACCATGACCAGCGGGATACAGATCATCGAGGAGAGAGCCAGAAACCAACCCAAGCCGATGGCCCAGTCCGGATACGTGTAATACTTGTTGTAGGTGAGTGGGGTGTATTTGGCTAGAGAGAAGATAAAGCTACCCTAGAAAGAGGGAAAAAACAGTATAAAAAATAATCCGTATCGGTTTCATCTGCTACAATTTACTGTCAGGAAACCGGAACAATCATTTAATGTTCAGTTTATAATGCTCACAATGTTTCCATATACATGTATGTTTATATTTCATATCCAGCACTGGATGGCAGGGGACATGCTTTTAGGCTGTGGCTCCTTTCTGTAGAAAACATAGTGTACAGATATGTCCCCTGCACTCCTTACAGCGTCTGGAACCAATAGCAGATGTGGTGCTCGCAGTGATAAGCACGGATGGCGCCGTGCGTCTTCAATTTTAAGAAACTAGCGGATCACAGGCACTCAAAAAATATAGTTCAAATCTTGGTGTTCATTTATTGAAACACAGTGTCACATACATCAAATAGCCAATGTTTCGGGGCCACGCAGGATCCCTTCATCAGGCTGTCAACAGGGGTTGAGACTGTTGGCTCACCAACCCGAAGGCCGATGGACCATTTCCGTCGGGGACCTGCCGAAATAGGTCCCTCACAGTACTAGGCAGGGGGGATATCCTGGGTGGGAGGAGACAGAGAACCCCGTAGGAGGCACAGAATCTCCTCCCAGCATCAGGAATAGGCCCCGAAGAAACCTGCACCATCAGCATCTGTGGGTCAAAAAGCTTTTGAAAAAAAAGCCAAACGTGCAATCGTGCATGGAGTGCTTAAATAATACTAAAGTGCCAGTGCACCACGCTGACAAGCCTTAGGGGCCGAGTGCAAAAAAATTGCCCCGGACTAGCCATAAGGCCTGTCCAAGAGGCGATGTGCAGAAAATGCAAGGGGGTGTGTGACCAAGTGATCAGTGAGTCAATGTGGGGTCCCACACCCAAGTGACTTCCTGAGCACCCCTGGGACGCCACCCCCAGGGGGCACAACACCACGTGCTTCTGCCGCCCCCGAACCCTCTAGCCTTGACCAAGCTTCGTATCCATTCCCATCAGGAGATAGTTCACCTTCAGAGATCCCTCCCCTGGAGCCCACCCATTAACTAGGGTCGAAAACTCCAGGGCCTGGAACCTCATCCGGCTCCCTACCAATTACGCCAGGAACCTACCGGTCCGTCCATCCACCCTTCCTAGGCGACAGCGGACTTTCAGTTCCCGACAACTGATAAGAACAGATACTACACTTGATCTTAGCCAAAAGGCCGAGAAGCGATACACTTTCTTTTTTCTTAAGAAAACAGACTTTGCTCACCTTTTATTTTGATGCACCTGGAATGTATTGAGGGGATTTAAAATGGATAATGTATCTAGATGAGCAACTAGGGATGCACCGATACCGGTGCACCTCATGACGAGGGAGCATGGAACCGGCTTCCCGGCCAATCAGGAAGCTGGGCGTCGCGTCATTTTCACGGCGCCCGGCTTCCTGATTGGCCAGAAAGCCGGCTCCAGGCTTCTTGTCACATAGTGACGAGAAGCCTGGGGACGGCTTCCCTGCTAATCGGGAGTCTTTAAACCCAGCCCGGCTTCCTGAATGGGGCTTTCGGGACTCGGTATTGGTGAGTACCGAAAAAATTATATCGGTACTCGATACTGAAATACCGGTATCGGTGCATCCCTATGAGCAACCATACATAACATGGTGGCACTTCAGGGACCTAACTGGCAGATCTCTTGTACGTCCTCCAGCCCACCACCCATCTTATACAATGGAGTTTCTACAGCCGCACTCACCACACACAGCAGAGGCGTGATATAACACCAGCTCCACTTCATCCAGGGGCCAGGCTTATATCCGATCATATCCTCAATGTTTTCATAAAGTTTATCAGCGCCTGCACGGTGAGAGAGAGAGAGACATTACCAACTGCAGTCAGAATTCACAGAGCACCTCACAGGGGTCCTGAGACTGCACTTCTGTGACCTGTTCTGTATATGTCTGCTGCTTCTATTACCAATCACAATAAACTTCTAGGGCAGGTTTGGTTCTGCCTGTCGGCTGAAAAATGCCTTAGCGCTGCCTGTACGTGAAATAAAACAATGCGTCTGCAGAGGGTGTGTTTAGGAATCTCTCTCTCTCCTGCTTCACAAGTTGCTGTTCCCAGGTTGCTGACAAAGGGATTGGGGTGGGTTATGCCAATGGCTGGATGAAACATTGGAGAAATGACTGGGCAGGTTCCCTGTACTGGCTGTATGTATCTCAATGGTGACAGATGTGCCTTTAATACCTAATTGATAATTCCGCTCACAACTAAACTTTTTGCTTGGTGAGTAATGTAATCTCAGGACACACAAAGGGCTCGTCCTCCTGCCAGGGACCTTTTAAAAAATTGGAACTGGCAGATTGCAATATTCTGGTCACCGGAAAGTTTTAGGGTAAAAGGCAACTTGCAAATGCTCCGATTTAAAAACAAATACCCACGGGTGAATCCATTTCCTGTTATTCTTCACACTGGGATGACTCTACACTGTGCAGCTGCTTGCGGTAAGCTTGTCATTCCCATCCGTTCCTTTTCACCTAGTAAGACATTAACTGGAAACCCAAAGCTGCATCTTTATCATTGGTGCCTATAGGTCAGGGTTGGTCAAACTCCGGCCCTCCAGCTGTCGCATAACTACAAATCCCAGAATGAACCTTCCAGCAGGCCTCTGCACAGGGAGAACATGCAAATTCCATGCGGATAATTTCCTGACCGTGATTTGGACTGGGGACCCTCAGTGGTGCAAGGCAGAAGTACTAACCACTAAGCCACCAGCACTTTCCTTCTGAAAGATCTCAACTTTTTGTTCATACAATTATATTCCAGGAGAGTATTCAGCGGTTCAGCCTAAAGGTCCCCACACACCTACGGAAATCCCGCGATGGTACGATTATCGTAAGGTGTGTGGAAGCCGTGCGACCTCTACTACTGTAAGGTCCCACGACTTTAAACTTACGAACATGTTCAAGCGCACACTGCCCGTTCGGCATTGTGATCATCGGAAGCCCGCCCCTCAGGGGGCGTGGCTTGCGATCGCAAGTACGATTTGCCTGTCCAAGATAAGCAGATCGTACGTTTTTTTAATTACCTTACAACCATCGCAAGACAAAAGTCTTGCGATGGGTGTAAGGTGTGTGCCCAGCCTTAGCTAAAGTAACTCCGAAGCCGACCCGTACCGAGGACAGTTCAGACGTCATCGGGAAGCATTGCAAGACTCTGACAGCCACGACTCCCAGAGACAGATGCATGATGGGATTTGTATTTTCATCAAGCTGGGAGGGTCAGAGTTTGCCTACCCCGATTTAGGCAGACACCCTTTGATGCCCAGAGCAGACCCTCCTTCGCCAAGATCACCAGAACAATTCTACTTCTCCTAACCTGGCTTAGTATATTATGACAATGTGTAAATACAATAGTAGGAGGCGCTGGGATTTCTGATGATCAGGAAATGCACAGCCGATGACTATCCAGGGAAAGGCTGCCTATAGGCAGAAACCTACTGGTGAATCCAAACCTGCTGGGAACAATGGTGCAGCCAGTGAACCAAGAATTGGCATACGATTGTCATACATGTTTGGGGGGTCAGTGATTAATTAGTGAAGCAGGGGATGACTATGACAGCGCTGGAGCTAGATAACTGGTTCAAATTAGAAAACAAAGGCAGCAGAGGTCATGGAACCACGCTAACATACATGGTGATGTCTTCTGATCGGTTTGGGATAAACTTACCATAAATCCAGGCTACAGCAATACATTCAAAGAATGCAACCCACAGGAGGCAAACACCACTGGCTGCATAGTAGTCGAAGAGCTGGAATACGTACATGCCGCCCTGCGGGAGACAGGAGAGGGGTGGTGGGACCAAGATATGGAGGACATTGGGACACAAATGTCTTTATGTATATTGAAAAGTGGATGTACTGGCCACAGTAACCAGCTCGGACTCTCTGCTTCCATTGCACCCAGGAGCCTTTTCTAAAATAATGATGACAGTGCCCTTCATGTTACCTGATGAGCCTTTCAAAATGCCCCCCCCCCCCCCCCCCCCCGATGTT
>NW_017307293.1:225038-246482 GCF_000935625.1 Nanorana parkeri
AGTGGCCGGGAGGTAGTTCACTCAGTGATTGGCCCATTCATTTTGAATGGCACCCCAACACACTGAGGCAATGCAGCTCCAATGCACATTGTGATGCTCTGTGTTGCATGTCCATTATCACTGTGTGTTGACGGCCCATTCAATTAAATAGGCTGCTTAATGCAACATGTTATCACAAAGCACCAACAATGGGCCGACTTTTACTGACAAGGCACAAACATGGAAGTTGATCTCACGTCTGCTTCCAGTTCCATACACCTCCCCCCAAGTATTGCAGTTTTCGTTCCCAGTCACACTTGGATCAGTATGGAGGACACATGGGCAGCAAAACACTCACCTTCATGCATGTGTCGCTCCCTAGCTGCATGGATGAGTGACGTGTCGCAATGCTCTGCAGCATTTACGTCCATCAGGGCGCAACGTCTTGCTCATCCATCTGGCGAGGCATCAACACATAGAAGCAGGTCAGTGTTCTCCCGATCACATATCAGTGATCCCGCGGCAAGTGTGACAATGGCCTCCTATCAATGTGTTATAATGCATCACTGCTGGGGGCGGGGCTAACAGGATGTGATTGACAGGTGTGGAGAGCCGCTGAAGATACAAACATTAACAACTGATGTCCATATTGTTCATCCGCCATATGTATATATATAGAGCTGACCATTTACGCAGCACTTTATATACTGCACATTCACACCAGTCCCTGCCCTCGAGGAGCGTACAATTCAAGGTCCCTAGCTCACATACACACTAGGGCCAAATTTGGACAGGAGCCAATTAACCTTCCAGGATGTCTCTGGAGTGTCGGTGGAAACCTATGCAAGCACAGGGGGAACATGCAAACTCCATGCATATAGATTCTTGATCTGGATGTAAACCGGGGACTCCCAGTGCTGCAAGGCAGAACCACTAAGGCACCTGCACTTTCCCTTTAAAAGATTTCAACTTTTTTCATATAGTTATATTCCAGCAGAACTCCGGAGCCGGCCTGTACTGAGGACAGTTCAGACATCATCGGGGGGAGCCGCCGGATATCAACGGGCAGCAAAGCTGACAATTGACTTACCTCTGTGACCATAGTCAACCCCAGAAGATAGCTGAGGAAACACACAATAGCGATGAAGATCTCTCGCCGGTAACCCTTCCGTAGGAAGGACGGGTATAGATCAACCAAGGAGGTGATCTGTCCTTCAACTTCAACAAACTGTCGGGAGAGGAAACAAAGGAGGACGTCACTTCACTGTGCAAACACCAAATTGTCCCAAAAAGTGCTTTTTATACTGTGTACAGTCACAAGTCACAATGCCTTCCCCCTCCCCCCATATGTGTGTGTATATGCATGTATAATTTAATGTAAAATAATTATATTTGTGGTCAGAGTTACTTGTGACCCCGAGGTCTTCAAGAGTACCACCAATACAAACCTGAAGTGTGCCATGGTTTTTAAGGTCAGTATGCCAAATAAGAGGGCACACTCTAGTGAAATGATAGAAACCGGGGAAGGGCGGGAGGGTCAGCTGTGCGATCGCGGTGATGAGCAGAGGACCGCCCCGCGACCCTTCTTAAGGGGAGGAGAGCCGCCGCAACTCCTCCCACAAATACGGCCAAAATATTTTGGCCTTTCACATATATATTATTTTTATTATTAAAATAAATATTTTTCCATATTTGAACTCATATTTATACAGCCCCTGAGCTTCCTGGCAAATCCCAATATATTGATAACTCACAGCAGAAATGATACTTTCCTGTAGAACTTACCTGGCTATCTAATCCAAGTAGCAGAAGCATTATGAAGAAGAGAATTGCCCAGAAGGAGGGCAGGGGCATCATGGACACGGCTTTGGGGTAAGCGATGAATGCCAGGCCAGGACCTAGAACAATATCAGAGGAGGGGAGAGGGGAAGGGAGACACTGAAATTAGCACAGCTCTGCCCATGATGGAGGACACCCAACCCAGCCAGGACCTGACCATTCTCCGCAGCCAAGGCGGACAATGACCACCAGTGGCTGTGGAACAACATATCCCAGCATACCAGGAGAAACGGTTCCACATCCGCTGGGGGGGCCAAATAAATCTGCACCCCTTTTATTCCCATGTATGATTGATCACTCTAAATCCCTTCACCCCTTTCCATAGAGCGAGTGGAAACTGGCACTGTCGCCTATAGGAACCAGATTCATTTGGTGATCTCCACTAGAAATGGCAGCTGGACTTTTAATTGGTTGCTAAAGGGCGACATTGTCACTTTCCCCTAATCCGATCAGGGCCGTGGCCCTACATTTGAAGGGAACCTGTGATTAGGGTTATCACTAATCCCAGCCAAGGTTCCCTTCTCAATGCAGGTTGACTACCTTGAAGCCAGCACTGCTTCTGGGAGTCAGGCAGGAGCAGCTTCGAATGGGACATGGTGACAGGTACCCTTCAAGTGCACCTGTCACTGAGCAATTCCTGCAACAATCGCTGCCAGAGCTATGGCCTCTGGGAGATGCAATGATCCTGGAGCACCTGGGCTGCACACGAGCTCAGGGGCAATGATGCTGAATAATGCCGTAAGTCAAGTCCCTGCCCTGGAACTAGCATGAGGCTCAGGATGTAGACAAAGCTGCCTCCGCTAGAGGCCTTGGAGGCAATTGTCTGAGACAGAAGTCCCCTTTCACATTGTGTTCCTGTACTCGGAGAATAAATATTTAGGGTCTAGGAAGGAATTCTGTTACTGTCAATTAATCTATTATTCAGCTCAACCCCTAAACTTTTCATTATCCTGTTGTGCATGGAGGTGGGATGAGAACGTACAAGCGGCTTATAAATAGCACCGCCGCTACGTTCATATTGTAATACTCGGCAGTCAAAAGTGAGAAAGCACCGCTGTATGGATACACTACATGGCATCACAGTCATCTATGAAGCAATGGGCAATGGGTAGAAAATTTCCCACCTAGCATCATTAAAGGAGAACTATGAGGCGAGTGCTTTTCACTCACCTGTATAGTTCTAGCCGACCTCTGACAATGAGACTGTCACAGGTCGGCTCAGTAGATCAGGAAGCGAGCGAACACATACCGGCGTTCGCTCACCTCTCAATCCCGTCACAGCTCTCTGCCGTGACGGGGGAGGGGCTGGATTCCCCCCTCCCCGCTCCGATCCTCCAGCGCTGACTGGCGGAACGGATGGGGGAGGGGGCGGGTACAGCTGGCTCTGCCTCTAGATAGGCAGAGCCAGCTGTCAGTCACACAGCTGGGCGGATCCAGACAATTGTCGGGATCCGCTTCAGCTGCGGCGTCTCAGTATACCGCGAGCTGTAGCTCGCAGTATACTGAGCTTAGGGTGACGGGAGGACGCTAGTTTGTGTCCTCCCGTTACCCTAAGGAGAACTATGGGGAAAAGCCTTAACCCCATAGTTCTCCTTTAACAGATGTCAATGCTCCTGACATCTAATGTCTATGGGTTATATATATATATATATATACATAGATGACACCCTAAGATTCATATACTAATGTCCAGCCAACAAGGTCTGGAAATAATGCAACCGTATTGTTTGTATAATCTGACGTGCTTCGCTATCCTGCACCATGAGCGCAAGCCGATGAGGAAAAAAAAAAAATCAGTGAATGCACAAACTCCAGGCAAAGTCTGGTCAGTTTAATCGCAATCCGATGCAGCCATACTATTACAGAGCTTGCAGCATCGGGACTGCAACATCTTATCACCTGGTTCTGTGCTATGCAACCGCTCTTTCCTATTCTATGTGTAGGGAGGGGGTTGCAGGATTCCGATAAAAAGGAAGAAACTATTTCTGATTGGCGTCTGCAGAGCGTCAGACATACAGCTCAATTCTGATCTGACAATCATTCCACCAAATCTCTGGTGAGATTTGAAGAAGGAGGTTGCAGCACGCAAACCCAAGAATACTAGTGAACTGGAGGCCATTGCTCATGAGGAACAGGCTAAGATACCTCCGGAACACTGCCAGAAGCTGGTGTCTGGCTATACATCTCATTTGCAGCAGGTCATAACAGCAAAATGGTGCTCTACTATGTACTAACGAAGGGGTACTACCATTAAAGGAGAACTATGAGGCGAGTGATTTCCACTCACCTCATAGTTCTAGCCGACCTGTGACAATGAGACTGTCACAGGTCGGCTCAGTAGATCGGGAGGTGAGCGAACACATACCGGCGTTCGCTCACCTCTCGATCCTATCACGGCTCTCTGCCGTGACAGGGGAGGGGCTGGATCCCCCCCTTCCCGCCCCGATCCTCCAGCACTGACTGGCAGAACGGACGGGGGAGGGGGCGGGTACAGCTGGCTCTGCCTCTAGATAGGCAGAGCCAGCTGTCACTCACACAGCTGGGCGGATCCAGACATAATTGTCGGGATCCGCTTCAGCTGCGGCGTCTCAGTATACCGCGAGCTGTAGCTCCCTGTATACTGAGCCTATGGTGATGGGAGGACGCTAGTTTGTGTCCTCCCGTTACCCTAAGGAGAACTATGGGGAAAAGCCCTGACCTCATAGTTCTCCTTTAAGGAGTTGAATATTTCTGAGACAGCCATAGTCATTAAAAGTTGCATTTTCAGTTGAATCTGTGGAAATGGAAACCACTTGAAACATTCATGGTGTTGACCTCTTTCAATTGCTTTTGATTACAACTGTGACACTCGAGGATATGCTATCTCTGAGATAGATTTTATTGGCTATCTCCTGTGTATGGTCAGTTTTTGGGAAACAATATCTGTCCTATTAAAGAAAGGCATTAAGCGTAGGGACTGTGGGAAACCAGATGCCCAAAGGGGGAACAGATGGGAATTTGCAACAAATCCCATTTTGACCAACCAGTCAGCAACCCTACATTGGTGGCAGGTTCTCTTTATACTCCATTTAGTGTGACCCTTTTATGGTGTGCACTGCAGAAATGTGCAGTAAAATGTGTTTCAATGCACATTACCGAAGCGCGTAGGTGTGTTCCAAGCTTTAAATGCCCATCACGGACTCCAGTGCAGAGACCTGACGGAGGCTCCATCATGGGCCACAATGTATAGTGATCTGGTGCAGAGTCCCTGATCTGGTGCAAAGCCAGCATGTGATTCAACTTGCCAGCACCACGTAAACCTGAGGTTTTAGGTGACGCTGAAGTTACGCTAATGGTCCTCCTTTGTAGACCTGGAAGACAACACACCAGGAACTTCTTCATGAAGACCTGGACCAGGAAAACGTGCCCCGAGCCCCCAGAAGCAACCAATCTGGTTCCAGCCGCCATGTTTTCTAACAATGCAGAAAGAAAACAAAAACCCGATTGGCTACCAGGGGACGGCAGAAATACTGGGCGTTGTCAATCTAACTGTCCACAGGAAGTTCTCAGATGACCGGCCAGAGTCTCCAGTGATTGGATGCAATGGGGCCATATGGACCGTCTGAGAATTCCCCATAGAAATAGCCGACTGTTCCTTGGCTCCGGTTTTCATGAATCAAACTGTTATGTTATTTTTTTGGGAAGATCCGTCTATGGGAATTGTTCTTCCATTAGAGGGCCACTTTATAAGAACTGAACACAGTAAAGATGTCTGTATTGCATCCTAACAGCTTCAATGATCTAAACTCCTTAATTGGATTCTGGCCGGTTGCTGCAGGCAACGCGGACACACTGGCCCTGATTCATCAAGCTGCAATAGCATCTAAATCACCATCAAGTTAGTTTAAGGCATGCTAAGGCGGCCTCTTACCCAATAATACTGTCATTTTAGCATGCCTTTAGTGGCATTTGTAATACTGCAGTTTGAGGATTCTGGACCATTAACTGCTTCCATTGTTAACCGATTCCATTTCAAGTCCCAATTGGTCTAAGACGGGACACATACAGCTCTCAACTGACTGATTCTACACCGGTGAGATTCTACACCGCCTCACCATTGTATTGTCATACAGTACCTGACTCTGCCACATCTGCAATGTCCACCCCTTGCTCTTGTGCCATGAAGCCCAGGATGGAAAAAATTGCGAAGCCAGACACAAAACTGGTACCACTGTTGAGGCATCCCAGCAGCATACAGTCCCTATGTCACACACATGTCACGGAGCAGTGTTAATGACTAAAACCAGAACCCCCGCACACCTCCCACCCCCGCTGACCGACCACTTGCCTATAGCAGTTGTACTTGTACTTGTTGTAGCTCCCCAAGGACGTCATGGCTCCCAGGCAGATGGCGTAGGAGAAGAAGATCTGGGTGCCGGCGTCAATCCAGACCTTGTGGAAATGGGAGAGGAGAGGTGGAATGAGAGGCAAGAGTGACATGAACTATTAACATCAAAGTATACACATACGTGGCGAGTACATGCGGAGAAAGCGTAGAACTGTGACGTTTCCCCACAGGAAGAAGAAACAGACATTTTATACATGACCTAACTTGTTCTGTCTATTCCTGATGGGAAGGATGACTATATGGCCAATGTTTTGTAGACACTTGTTCATCACCCCTATATTAGCTTGTGAGACATCCCAAACCATGGACATCAATATGGAGTTGCCCCCCTTTATGCCTATAACAACCTTCACTCTTCTGGGACAAATGATTTTGGGGTGTCTCTTTGGGAACTAGTGCCCACTAAGCTAAAAGAACATTTGTTGAGGTCGGGTGCTAATGTTGATGGAGGAGACCCCACAATGGGCATTTAAATGCATCCCAAAGGTGTCCAGTAGGGTTGAGGTCAGGGCTCTGTGCAGGCCAATGCTGATGGAGAAGACCACACAATGGGCATTTAGATTCATTCCAAAGGTGTTCAGTAGGGTTGAGGTCATGGTTCTGTGCAGGCCACTTAAGTTCCTCCACACCACACTGGTCAAAATATGTCTTTATGGTCATGCTGAAACAGAAAAGGGCCTTCCCCAAACTGTTACCACACAGTTGGAAGCGCACAATTGTCTTCAATGTCTTTGTATGCTGTAGCATCAACAGGACCCTTTAAGGAAACACCTGAACTCAACTCAAGCTTCTGAATCCTATCATTTACACACCAACATAAACCATTTGGAACTGTATGTTTAGTGTCCCTTTAAGGTAATTTAACTGTTAACGATGGACACAGTAAAAGGTCGCACTCACCTGCGGATCGGCCAGTCGGGTGATGTCCGGGTACAGGTAGAACTTGATCCCTTCTGCGGCTCCAGGTAGGGTGACCCCACGTATCAGTAACACCAGCAGCATAATAAATGGGAAGGTGGCTGTGAAATACACCACCTAGAGCAAATACAGAGAACAGCATTGTCTATGAGATTCCTGGGATGCATTAAAAGGGAACCTATCATGGTAGCGGTTACCCAGCACCACTGAGGCTCCCATGATACAAGACTGGAGGCCAACATGCCCGGAAATGGTGCTAAATCCAGAGCAGGGCTTGTAACCGATCCTGAAAGCCAAGTGGTAATCTCTGACATTGCATGGGAGCCTAGGCTATGATGGGGAGAACCTGAAAAGACCCTTAAATGGCCATCACTCAGAATCATTAACTTTCCTGTGACCTAGTCAAAGGCACTGTATCCTTCTCAACAAATACTAAATATATCAAATGTAATACAAACAATATATAAACTACACTATATATATGGTTGTTTTAATAACTTTTATACACGTTAGGCTCCCAGAAGTGAACCGAATGGCGATTTCAAACTTTTAAAAAGCCAAAGTCCCGCCTGCTATTATCCTCAACTAACCTTAAAACTTTCCTCTGTGCACCTCCTGAAACTAGTGCTAGACTTCCTAGACTCTGGGAATCAGCCCTCTCCATCTACCGTCCATCTGCCCAATGAGAGTACCCAACAAGGGCATTTCCCATTCATGGAAGGCAGGCCATGTCAGGGAAATAAAGATCTCAGCAGCTTGAGTAATACAATTACATACAATGAATACTCCATGTGGTCTCTTGGTTCATTTGCGACCACAGCTGCTAGCTCAGTGGGGTCCATTCTATCCTGGTATATTGGATTGTAATAAAAAAAAAAAGGCTTTATTGCCACTTGGGTACCTGCAAAAGCCAAGACAAAGCACTTGGCTCTCTGCCAGACCAGCCCCTTCTCCTCCGCTGTGTTTCACCTCAACAGGGGCTTAGTCATGGAGTTCCTCTGCAACTAAGCCCCTGTTGGGGTGAAACACTTCAGAGGAAGCGGGGTCTGGCAGAGAGCTGTGTGCTCTGGCTTGTTTTTCTGCAGGTATCCAAATGGAAATAAAGCTTTTTGAAACAATGAGAAAAGAGAAAAAAAGACCTGATGGATGTGCGGCTTTGGATGGCACAGATGGGTGGCTCTGGATGGCACAGATGGGTGGCTCTGGATGGCACAGATGGGCGGCTCTAGATGGGACGGATTTGAGACTTTGCATTGGACTGATGGGCGGCTTTGGATGGGATGGATGGGCAGCTTTGGATGGGACAGAAGGGCAGCTTTGGATGGGACGGAAGGTCGGCATGGGATGGGTGGGCGGCTCTGTATGTGACGGATGGGTGGCTCTGGATGGGACTGATGGGTGGCTCTGGATGGGACTGATGGGCGGCTCTGGATGGGACTGATGGGCGGCTCTGGATGGGACTGATGGGCGGCTCTGGATGGGAGGCTCTGGATGGGACTGATGGGCGGCTCTGGATGGGACGGAAGGGCGGCTCTGGATGGGACGGAAGGGCGGCTCTGGATGGGACGGAAGGGCGGCTCTGGATGGGACGGAAAGGCGGCTCTGGGTGGGACGGAAAGGCGGCTCTGGATGGGACGGAAAAGCGGCTCTGGATGGGACGGAAGGGCGGATCTGGATGGGACGGAAGGGCGGATCTGGATGGGTCGCATGTGAGGCTTTGGATTGGAAAGAGGTGCGGATTTCTTCATTTGAATTGAGCAATACAAACTTTAGAAATGTTTAGTTATTTTCACATTTTAAGTATATTTAAAGTGTATCGAAAGCCAAGAAAATGTTATTGTTTTTTACAGTAAGCGTTGCCCAACAAGCATCAGGTTTTTTTTTTTTTGTGTGCCCGCAACCCATTTATAGAGATTTTGCTTCACTTCCTGTCTTAGAAACACAAGAAGAAACTACAAAGTGAGGGAAAATCCTCTTAGACCGTTTCCCCCCAGAACAGGAACATTGGAAGATATCCGCTTATATCCTGTTCCAGTGACAACTGTAAAATATTTCCCATCACTTTCTATCCCGGTGATCCCCATCAGAGACACCGATAGCAATAAACACCCAACTAACCCTTCCAGAACCTATCCATAAGAAAAGTTAATTGCTTTAGATACACTTTAATATGATAGAAGTTTCATTAAATAAACCCGAGTCCGGTTCTCTTAATCTTCTCTTGATCATTCAATGTAATGGGATTTATATTACGGTCGCCTCAGGGTCCCTCTTACCTTGCCCGTAGAACGCACGCCCTTCCAGATGCAGAAGAAGCAGATGACCCAGGTGAAGAGCAAACACAGCGCCAGCTCCCATTTCACCACCCCGATGTCATCGATTCCCTTTGATAAGCCAAGAACTTTCCGCCTGAGGAAGAAAAGGAAACAAATTGCGGATTACAATGAAGAAGCGGCGTTAAAAAAAAAAACTGGTTAAATCTGCTAAATAAAGGAGAACTATGGGGTTAAGGCTTTTCCCCATAGTTCTCCTTAGGGTAACGGGAGGACACAAACTAGCGTCCTCCCCTCACCCTAGGCTCAGTATACCGCGAGCTGTGTATACTGAGACGCCGCAGCCGGAGCGGATCCCGACATCGATGTCGAGATCCGCCCAGCTGCGTGAGTGACAGCTGGCTCTGCCTATCTAGAGGCAGAGCCAGCTGTACCCTCCCCCGTCCGTTCCGCCAGCCAGCGCTGGAGGATCGGAGCGGGGAGGGGGGAATCCAGCCCCTCCCCCTGTCACGGCAGAGAGCGAACACCGGTATGTGTGCGCTCACCTCCCGATCTACTGAGCCGACCTGTGACAGTCTCATTGTCACAGGTCGGCTAGAACTATGAGGTGAGTGAAAAGCACCCCCCTCATAGTTCTCCTTTAAAAGAATCCCTGGTGATCCCACCATGATGGTCCTTGTTCAGGCATCAGTTATAGGGTGACAACTCTCTGCCCTGGTCTACTAATTGTCATCCTGTTGCAAACTTTCAGATTCCTGCCATCATATTAATTGAATCTATTATTGATTATTGATATTGAATCCGGTGGATGTGTTTAAAGAAACGTAGATGTAAAACCTTCCCTAAAATTCCAACGTGTTCAATCACTTCCTGTTATAGGTTGAACACTGTCTCCCAATCGTCCTCCTGTGTTGTCACCTTGTCACGTGCACCCTGGTGGAGGCTATGGGTGGCCGTTCTGACACACATTGCGCAGGCATGGTCCGCCGTTGTCATGATCAGGAAGAGCAATGATGTGCAGCCAACGCTTGGGCAAGCGCATGTAGACAGGAAGTGGCTTAAAAAAAAAGGCTGGAGGGGATCAGCAGCACCGAGATGTGGATGAAAAAAGGAAAAATCAGCAATAAATAACAATGTCATCTAATATGAACCCAATGTCATCTAGAGTTTAAAATGTATCAATTTTGGGAGCTTCCTGGTCGCATCAATGCCTAATCATGTGACCGATTCCAAAGCAGTGGGAGAATTCTCCTCGTTTCAGCGCGAAGTGTTCCCAATCTTTACATTTTCTGGGCGGTTTTGTCTTAATTTTAACATTAATTTGCATTTCTCGTTCAGAACACGTCCAGTAACGGAGTCAGACATCCACCAGACGCGGATTAATCAATGTTACTCTTTGGCTTCCCGAGAGATGCGCTCCGACCCTCGACCGCGGTATTTGGGTTTCATCCCTGCAGCGACGTTTTGGCAAACGCACCGCCGTACCCATGCCAAGAAAATCTGGCAAACGGCCACGGGAGCTATAAAACCTCAGATCTCCCAGGCATCAGGATGAAACGTTCGGAGGAGAATTGACCTAAAAATAAACCCTAATAAATAGAAAAAAAAAACAGGATGTTCTGCCACTTTTTGTTGTTGTTGTTGTTGTTTGAGTGAGAACATAACAGAACCTGAACATTCGCTATCATTATACTTTCATATCAACTGCCGATCTGCAGCAGCTGCATTACCTAAATTAAAGGACCAGTATAGCAAAAAATCTTGTATTCCTGTAATTGTATGGACTAAAAACTCCGGGCCTCCGGCTGTGGTGAAACTACCAATCCCATGATGCATCTGCCTCTAGGAGTCATGCCTGTGGGCTGTGAGAATCTAGCAGTGCCTCATGGGATTGGTAGTTCCACCATAGCTGGAGGGTTGGAGTTTGCCCACCCATGCCTTACAGGTCTGCTTTGTTAGGGAGAGAATACAATCACCATAACAGCACCAATAGCAATCCCTGAGAAGTAAAGTTGCACTAGTACAACACCACAAGAGAGGACAGTCAGGCTTTTACAAATGTCCATTGTGGTCTGGTTCACTTTACAGTGCCCACGGACAGATGAGGTCTCCGCCAGCTCCAGGGGCCACCAAGCCCTACCCAACAATTCAGCCAAATGGTTGGATAAGGTACATGTATGGTTAACCCTTATTGACATGGATTGGTGCTCATTCACACATTTGTCAACAACCTTTTCCCCCCGAACCGCGCCCGTCCATCACAAGCACGGCAACTGTACGGGAACTCAATTTTAATTCCAATCAGGGGCTCGTCTTCGCTTCACAGCAACATTTTAATTAAGAGTGACTCCTGTGCAGCCGATCGTTCACTTTAATGACTCCGAACCTTCCCAAGCCGCCGCAGAACAAGATGGATTACGGGTTGAAAGCTCTGCGAATGCCAGTAGATCTATTTTAGATCCGAAGCTCTTATCTCATAGGACAGAGAGACGCCCCGCTCAGCCGAAAAAAAACCAGATGGCATCCAGCTGGCTTTTTATTAATATCAATGGAGCTTTATATAATGATGTTCAGTGGCTGTCTGCCGGAGAATCCCTCCAACACAAACTGCCGGTGATGTTCAGGGCCCAATCGCTCTGCGATAACTGGTCTTAGAGCCCGCTCGGACTTTCAGCTTCAATCAGTTAAATACAGAAAAACCAAAGTCTTTCCCGTTGGTTTCCTTTAGCAGCCCAAGCAAAAAACCCTGTCCCCTGCCAGCGGGCTTCAGAGAAGGAGCTTTGCTCTGTGTGTGGAAGCAGCGGTCTCTCTGCAGAGGTCCTACATGCTCCCCTGATGAGTCCGAGCGGTGAGCTCGGCATGACCAAAGCTGAGATTGGAGAGGTACAGCTCTGTTAAATGGGACCTACAGCTATGAAAAAGCCAAGTACTCAAAAAAAAATAAAATCTAAAAATGGATACAAAATATTTATATACAATGTGTCAAATTTACAGAAGAAAAAAAAATGTATATTTGTAGTCTGGATTAGTAAAGATTATAACAGAGGAAGAGTATAGTCATATATATATATAAGTCATATATCTCTACTGTATTTGTGGTGCCATGGTCCTTTAAAGCAGCTCCCCCTTGGCTCTTCCCCGTTACACAAGACCCGGCTTGGCATGAGATGAGAGACGGGTCACGCTCTTCAGCGTTACGCAGGTGCCAAGCTGGCACATAATTGGGTTGCTGCAGCCAATGCGGGGCACATTCAAACACAGCCGTCAATGATTAACAGGCAGGACAAATAAAGTTACTACACGGGACATGGTAAGCGCAGAGAGCGAAGCCGCACTCATAATATGACGTGTCAGGACGGGGAGGTCCTAGTTGTAGGCACCAGAGCCCAACTAGACGGCAAAATGTTTATGGTTTGTATATGCCCCCAGTGCTGCACTTCAAGCCCAACTTTCTGGGAGCATTTAGACCCATGGATGGCAGCAATGCACATTTTAATGTAAAGCACGTACTGCTACCCTAACCCTATCCCTAGTGCACCAGACTCAGATGTCACGCCTACACCATATACACACTGATGTCACGCCTACACCATATAGACTCAGATGTCACGCCTACACCATATAGACTCAGATGTCACGCCTACACCATATCGACTCAGATGTCACGCCTACACCATATACACACAGATGTCATGTCTATACCATATACACACTGATGTCATGTCTATACCATATACACACAGATGTCACGCCTACACCATATAGACTCAGTTGTCACGCCTACACCATATACACACAGATGTCATGTCTATACCATATACACACTGATGTCATGTCTATACCATATACACACAGATGTCACGCCTACAACATATAGACTCAGGTGTCAGGCCCACATCATATACACACACTCAGATGTCACGTCTACAACATATAGATCCAGATGTCACGCCAACACCATATACACACAGATGTCACGCCTACGCTATATACACGCAGATGTCACGCCAACGCTATATACACACAGATATCACGCCTACACCATATAGACTCAGATGTCACGCCTACGCTATATACACGCAGATGTCACGCCTACGCTATATACACACAGATATCACGCCAACACACCATATAGACTCAGATGTCACGCCTACGCTATATACACGCAGATGTCACGCCTACGCTATATACACACAGATATCACGCCAACACACCATATAGACTCAGATGTCACGCCTATGCTATATACACACAGATGTCACGTCTACACCATGTGGACTCAGATGTCAGGTCTACAGCATATACACACTCAGATGTCACGTCTACACCATACAGACACATATCGTGCCCACACCATATAGACACAGATGTCACGTCTACACCACGCACACGCGGAAACATAGAAGGGTAACACGTCTTACTCCCAGAACTCTGTGACGGGGGAGGTGAAGTTGCTGGAGTTCAGCGCCAGCCACATGGTGCGGTTCTTCCGGAAAGTGTCCTCCACGCAGTGTTCTGTGTTCCACGGCTGGTGGCACAGGGCCCACGGCAGCTGGCTCTGGAAGGACTGCAACAGGTAGTAGACGCCCCAGGCCAGGATGACGATGTAGTACACGTTCAGGAGGGACACAATGACGATGGAGGCATAGCCGATTCCTGCAAGAGGAGAGAGACAACTCAGCAACGTGCGGAACACTTCCACATCACAATACAAAATGACAGACAATGAAACAAATAATGACGGCATTCATTTAGATACAAAAGAAGACGAATTACAGAAGGCGGGACCCCAATGTTGTTGCAAACAAACACTAGGAGAGGGCGGGTGAGTGCAGTGGGTGACAGCGTGAAAACCTGCTTTCTGGAAAGAACTGCCAACAGGGGCTGGTTCGGGACGCCCTTGCCTTCAGTGTCAATCGAACGATCGGCTTTATATGTATGGTCTACTTTAACGTGGACGCAGACGGGCGATTCCCCCGAATGAGTCACATGGTGTCAGGACTCGGGCTACCGCATGGCCTGGCTTTGCCTGCAACCATCTCGTGCCCTGCATATACCGTGGCGGAGTACAGTCGGCCTCTGTAATAACGCGGAGAACCGATGTGCGTCTCGCTGTGCCAGCGCTCTTCTACATTCTCAGCTCAGCGCCAATTACACGGAGCAGCTGTGGACACTGGATCTCCTCCTGGCACGGGCGAGGACGATGTAACATTGCGCGTGTTTTACTGTATTACAGGGGGTGGGGAGAGACCGCTTACATAACACCTCCAGAGTTCCCCCAACCGTTCCGAATAACATTACCAGAGGTGATAAATCAAAACTAAACCCTCCGCCCCGCAATACAGGAAGACATATTAAAGTGGCACCGGAAACCCCTGACATGCTCAATGGTTCCTAATCAACCCCTTCTGCTGCCTCTCACCTTGTAACTTGCTACAATGTTACAATGTACAGACTGATCACTGGGAGGATCGGAGACTGAGGAAATGCTTCCTGCTGTCTGCCGCAGACTGATCACTGGGGGGAAGAGGACACCGAGGAAATGTTTCTGTCTGCAGCAGACTGATCACTGGGGGAGGGGAGACTAAGGAAATGCTTCTGCCTCCAGCAGACTGATCAATGGGTGGAAGAGGACACCGAGGAAATTTTTCTTCCTGTCTGCAGCAGACTGATCACTGGGGGAGGGGAGACTAAGGAAATGCTTCCTCCTGCCTGCAGCAGACTGGTGACATCATCACATCCTAGGCAAAGTCACTGGACTGGAGCTCAAGGGACAGCTTTTCAATGATACTCTTGCTGCATATTGTGACAGGCCAGGAATTTATTCACGCAGACTTATAACGTTAATGACCTCTCCTGAAAATGCTAGCTGCCTGGTTGCCATTGCCTTCGGTCCCCAGCCCGGATCCAGCACACAGGAGTTTGCTCTGACTTCACGGACTTGTTTTGGGTCAGTATCTCATATTTTGGAGGTCAGAAAAACAGCCAGACAAATCATTTCGGTGGGAGGTCAGCAACAGTATCCTCAGTATTTCCCTCAGGGAGAATCTTTCCTAGAAATCTCTCCTCTCCTCCAGTCTGGGAAGACGGAACATAACAGGAGTGCCGGCTGTAGTATTAAACAAGTTGCACACAGGCTTTTGGCAAGTCAGCGCAGCAAGCTAAAGCCTGCCAAAAGTCTGCTTAAAAGCTACAGTCAGCCCTTCCATTGGACTGGAGCTGAATGCTGCTGTAATGGACTCAAGAAACCGCGTCGTTCACAGATTTGCGCCTTTTGTAGCATCTTCTTTGTTACCATTTTGAATGATACAAAATACAAAATATCCGAAGGGTGAAATGATGAATTGCACTGATGATGTCACAAGCTCTCTGTGCGGCGCCGGCCTCCCGCTGCCCTCTACGCTTGCTGTCCTCACCCGCACTGCAGTGGCGATGAGCCATCCTGCGTTCTCCATCTGTCGGCCTGACACTGTTTCTTTTTTGTGCCCTTGTTTTTCGTTTTATAACCCGGCACCATCTGGAAAGTACAGGCAGAAAAAGTTCCAACTTCTGACCTCAAGGATTCCGCATGCCGTGGAATGGCGTTCTCGGTCTCCGACTGGGGGAACCTGCAGAATGTGCTTCAATATGGATGCGTCATCATCATAGGTGAAACCAGAGGCTGTGTGTCGCTTCACAAATTAAAGGTGCCACCAATCAGGAGATCACTCTCCTGATTGGTTGTGTGCCGGTGAGGAGACCCGATACTGCAGAGACCGTGAAGGGTCAATTAATCAGGCAGTCTTTATCTGATGAGTTGCAGGATAAACAAGGCACATCCTGCATATATAAATCATAAAATATGGCTCCTCCCACATAGATAGGAATACAAAAATATACACAGATAATAATAAATATTTGAAAACCAATTGGTACAACTCCTGTACATCAGTCTGATCTCTTTCACATGTATAGTGAATAAGATAGAAAAAAAAGAGAATAGTTCTCCTTTGATACATAGAGAGACACTGAAGAGTCCGAATTGGAGGGGTTCTTACCGGTAAAGATGGGGCAGATCTTCTCCCAGCAGGTGATACCACCTTCAGATGTGTACTGCCCCAGAACAACTTCCAGGAAGAACACAGGTAAACCGCCCCCGAACAGGAAGATGAAATATGGGATGAGAAACGCACCTGGTAAGAAGAAGCAGAAGATCGTCAATGGGGTATACTTTATATCTTAATCAATGGGACAGGTCCAACCAAAAGTGAGGTTTCAAACATAGGTAGAGTTTGGTGTAGTCACATGATAGCCTTCCTCAGAGACTTCTTCCATATTTCGGATTTGTTCCCACACCTTCTACTACTGCAGTAGTGTTCTGACTCCTCCTACGTCTATATAGGCAGTGTTCCTGCTGCATTCTCCGAAACATACATTATATGATCAAAAGTGTCTGGACATCTCACCATCGTACATTCTACCTCCAACCTTGTGGTAACAGTTTGGCGAAGGTCCTTTTCTGTTCCACCATAACTGTCCCCGTGTACACCAATGGTGGAACTCCAGCTCAATAAAAACATGGTTTGACCAGTTTGGAGTGGAGGAACTGGAGTGGCCTACACAGAGCCATGACCTCAACCCTACTGAACACCTTTGTGATGGATTAGAACACCAGCTGCAAGCCAGGTCTTCTCATCCAACATCAGTACCTGCATTGAAGAGTATGGTGAGCCCCAAACAGCTTCTCGACCTTCCACATGAGTGTTGCAATGATTCACAATGAAGTGTGCCCTTTTCTTATTTTAGAAATCGTATCAATCACCAGCACACGATATGCTCCAACAAGACCAATTTATGGACCTCTTTTGGTTAAATTGGCACAAATTCCCACAGACACTCCCCAACATCTTATGGAAAGTCCTCCCAGAAGAGTGAAGGATGTTATAGCCACAAAGCTCCATATTAATACCCATGGATGTGGACTGAGGTGAAGTATATCCATGTAAAACTCAGCAGGCCAAGCGGGGCCAGCTCACAAAGGCCAAAGCAGGTGTGCAGACTTGGGACAGGAACTTGGGACACCTTCTTTGGCCATCATGAGCTTGGCCTGCTAAGTTTTGATTTTTATATACACCACATCCCATTCCAAAATCATGGAAATCAGAGATCTCCTTAATTTTTTTTTTTTTTTAATCGAAGCCCGTGGACGTGCATCTAAACAAACTTCCCCCTGTGAACAAAAAAAGTGAACCGTGAAATCACAGCACACAAAAACGTGCACAAGGGTGCAAGGTCCTTCCAAAGAAGGGACCTACTTCCCGACCCCCCGGGGCGCAAGGCTCCTGACAGGGGTTGAGATACTTTGGACCACCAACCCGAAGGCCGATGGTCCATTTCCTTTGGGGACCTGCCGAAACAGGTCCCCCACAGTACTTGGCAAGGGGGCTCTCCCGAAGAGAGACCCCCTTCCTGGGTGGGAGGAGACAGAGAACCCCCTACGAGGCACAGAATCTCCTCCCAGCGTCAGGAATAGGCCCCGAAGAAACCTGCACCTTTCGCATCTGTGGGTCAAATTTAAAAATAAAAAAGTGCCAAACGTGCATGGAGTGCATAAATAAATCTAAAGTGCCAGTGCACCACGCTGACAGGCCTTAGGGGCCGGAGTGCAAAAATATTGCCCCGGACTAGCCATAAGGCCTGTCCAAGAGGCGTTGTGCAGAAAAAGCAATATGGTGTGTGACCGAGTGCTACAGTGAGTCATGTGGGGTCCCATACCCAAGTGACTTTCTGAGCACCCCTGGGACGCCACCCCCAGGGGGCACAACACCACGGGCTTCTGCCGCCCCCGAACCCTCGAGCCAGACCAAGCTTCGCATCTGTTCAGTCAGAAAGCCATGTACTGAGCGGTTCCCCTCTCACAGGAAGCCGCCCCACACGCTCTTTCACTCCAGCGAGTACTAAGTAACCATCCCCCGCAAGGACGGTTCTTTTCCCCACCGAAAACTGATAAGAACAGATACTACACTTGATCTTAGCCAAAAGGCCGAGAAGCGATATCCTTAATAGTGTAACCAACAGATGTAAAAACAATTTAGGCGATGTCAATTTATTTTAAGGACCCGTGTTGATGGGCTTTGAGGTTGCGTCAGTCAACAGTTTGAGATGCTTCTCATTCAATTGACCTCCTTCTGATTTGCATTTGACCTGCTTCGGGGAGGTTTTGCAATCCCACTCACTTGTATGGAAATGCAAAACCCGTCAAGGTGAACAAAAGCTTGTGGACACAGGTTCTATGTATTGGGTGTTTACTTGTGCCCATCCCAGCTCCCCCTCCCCCACCATCAGGTATAGAAATACAAAGTATGTCATTAACATGTCTTGATAAGATTATCTACATTAAGCCGATTGCTTGCACGTGAAAAAGGCTGCTGTGGTTTCCCTTTGAATGCCCAACAGGCTTCAGCGCTTAGAACTTCCTTGAACACGCTTTGTATGTGGTTATGGTTTAAAGTCAAACTCCCGAGAGTGGAGATGATGTCTCCTCTGCTGGACTACAGAACATCTCCACCTTCTGTTATGGAAATGAGGAGAAAGGGCCAAGTCCTGTAACCCAGCAAGGGAAACTTTTATATCAGCCCGAGGGTTCAGCTTTAAGAACCTTGAACATAATTGGTGGACGGAGTGCACGCTCACCTCCGCCGTTCTTGTAGCAGAGGTACGGGAATCGCCAGACGTTCCCGAGGCCGATGAAGCCGCCGGCTACGGACAGTACAAAGTCGATCTTGCTGGCCCACTTCTCCCTCTGTGGCGGCTTGCCGTCAGCCTCATCCTCCGGCCGGGTCCCTGGGCTCTTCCCCGGGGACGGCTTAAGGATGTCCTTGTGAAAGTCCTTTAAACACTGTAACTTCTCCTTGTTGGACATCTTGACTCCTGCCAGATAAGAATGGAGGTGAAAGTTAACTTTATCATAACAAAGATACAACTACAGGAACAGGAAATAAAAACCGCCGGCTGGCCTTACGTTATCATATTATAAAACATTTTAGACATGTTGTCGCCTTATTCCTTAAGAGCGTACAGTGCCATTGGAAAAGGACATCCCCTTCCCCTTGGATTTGTTGAGGGCTAATATCACCTTGACTGCCAAACCCGACAGAGATCTTTCTTGCCAACATTATAGACCCTTCTCTTTACTAAATACTGATCTCAAGCTATTCACAAAAATTCTTGTCTCCCGATTGGTGACCCACATGCAGGATATTATACATCCAGACCAGGTCGGATTCATGCCCACAAGAGGAAGCCTGAGACAATGTTATTAGAGTTCTGGATCTTCTACTAGGTTGAGGCCTCTCCTGCTCCTTCCCAAGGATGTGGAGAAGGCATTCGACCGAAATTGGACAATTTATGGAATTGACCCTCAGATTCATAGGCCTAGGTAATATGATGATGACTTGGATAAAGGCTGTTTACTCCTCCCCCTTGGCACATGTTATGGTGAATGGCACTCTGTCGGATGAGTTTTTATTTTGTAATGGAACACGCCAGGGATGACCTCTCTCTCCCCTTTAATATTTATCATTACACTCGAGCCTTTCCTTAGAGTCCGCGATAACAACGACGTTCTGGGCATGGATCTGGGTCGGGGTGGAGTGCGTAAAGTGTTTGCGTACGCCGATGATTTGTTTTTGTTTGTTTTTTACCAACCCGACTACGTCCCTACCCAACTGACTACAGGAATTCCTCTTATATGGAGAACTCTCATTTTCTCATACATTTTCAAAAGTCGGAGGTCCTAAAGATCTCGATCCCTCGACGTCTTCTGGACGGCCTTCCTCCGGAATTCCCATTTAGGTGGCATGTCGAGATGTTCAGCAAATGAATATTTTACCACGCATCCTTTATTGTCTCAACACTCTACCTCTGTCCATATCCCGTCTTCTTTTCCTAAATCGGTTAGTAGTTCTTTTGTCCGCTTTGTACGGGCTCAGAAGACTCCTAGAATCAAGGCTACGATACTTCGCTTACCCAAGAACCTGTTGGTTTTTTTGTCTCTCTTTTCTTCTTTTGTTACACTTTATTGTTTATATAACTAGGGATGCACCGATACTGATTTTTTGGTAGCGAGTGCCGATATTTTTTTCCCCGGTACTCGCCGATACCGAATACCGATACCGGAAGTCCCACAAGGTGACGAGGGACCATGAAGCCGGCTTCCCGGCCAATCAGAGAGCCGGGCGCCATGTCATTACACGGCACCCGGCTTCCTGATTGACCAACCAGGAAGCTGGCTCCATGCTCCCTCATAATGGGGGAGCATGGAGCCGGCTTCCCAGCCAGTAAGGAAGCTGGACAGCGTGTAATGACTTGCTGCCTGGCTTTCTGATACCGGAAACTCAAGTATCGGGCTAGGCATCGGAGCATCAGGGCGAGTACTGCTGCTGCAGTGGAGGTAAGAAAAGACAGAAGACAGGAGAGAGAGAGCAGAGAGAGAGAAGAGACAGCAGAGAGAGAGAGAAGAGACAGCAGAGAGAGAGAAGAGACAGCAGATAGAAAACAGGGAAGAGAGAGAGGGCCGGTTCTCACCACAAAGTTTGAGTTTCAGAGTGTTCGGCCTCTAGAACGCATTGATACGCAAGCCGGCCGGCTCCCTGCGTTCAGGGGCGGGAGGGGGCGTGGTGGTGCATTGAAGTCAATGGCGCCACAGCCACACCCGGAACGCAGGCACATTAAGGCCTGCGTTCTTGTCCAGCGCAATCTGCAAAAATGATCGCACTGGACTGGAACGCAGGCACTAATGTGCCTGCATTCCTGGTGCGGCGATTGCACTGGGGGCGTGGCTGCTGTGCCATTGCCATAGATCTCCAGAAGAAAAATTGTGGGCGCCCCTGTGCTAGACGGTCCCTGAAGCCTCTCCCCTCCTCTGCGTTGGTATGTCCCAGTGTAGTGGACGTGAAGACTCACCGGACCTTTGACTGAGTGGAGCAGAGGGGGGGAGCGAGGCTGCAGGGACCGGTCTAGGAGACAGGCGAGTATAACTTTATTTTCATCACAACTGAAAGGAGTAAG
>NW_017307293.1:246681-251964 GCF_000935625.1 Nanorana parkeri
TGTAGAGGGGGGCGGGACCACCAACAATTGGCTTATTGAATGTAGGAAATTCACTGAGCACTTTTCCCCAATGAAGTCCCCAAGGGCCAGAGGGACATCAAAAACCAGAAGACCCAGAACTGTCCACCCGACATCAGGTTCTGGTAGACCTGCCTCAAAAAAAGTAGGCGTGGTCTTAAAGCCAGAGTTTATGCTACTTATATTTTCCCTTCCCTGGTTAGTCTTATCTGCCTTCATCAACATTCATTTATTTTAGACCTCTGCGCTTCTGGTGGGTGGCTGGTGGGAGGAGCCGGCAGGGTGCTGTGCATAGCTTCCTGAAAACATCACAGCACCCTTCTTCAGTACGTTTCTCAAGAGCCCTCAGCCCTGATGCCAGCAGTGGGTTGGGAGGAGTCATGCAAATATCAAATAGCCTTGATGGGTGGAGTCATTATGGAAGAGTGGCCGTTCCTAGGCAGGCTGTATTTGCCTATACAGCATCGTAGGTAATGCCGACGTGCAGTTTTAATGAGACCTTTGTTTTACCATTCGGCACACACGGAATAATCGGAAAACAGACAAACGTTGTCACATATGTGGAGACAATGGATACAATAATGATATCCACAGATATATTCAACTTAGTTACTCTTACACCGCCGCAGCCGGAACATGAGACCATCAGGTTTGAAAGTTCACAAAAAATTTTCCAGGAAGTGGAAATACAATGTATGGTAACCCGCTGTGTAAATGAGTAACCGAACCCACCACCCCTGCCATTGTGTACACACATAGAGGAGGACCAGCCAACGTGTGAATCATTCTCACCGAAGGAGATAACGGCTTTTAAAGGGAACTTGTGAGGACAGAAATATAGACGCTTCCTCAGCTGACCTGTTTTTAAAGGTGAATACACTGAGGGCTGTCATACTTTTCTTTTTACAATTCATAGAGCCATCCATCTGTGTATGTTCGTTCTGTGCACATGAAGGCAAAAACAAATGTTATTAGTATATGTTTTTCCAGGTTGAATGGAATATCAGGAAAATACCACATTATGGCCACTAGGTGGAGCTGAGGAGCTTAGGAAATAACTATATTTTTCCTATGTGCCACCTAGTGGCCATAAAGCAGTAGTACATTGCAAGTATTTATTCCCTATGCTCCTCAGCTCCATCTAGTGGTCATAAAGCAGTAGTACATTGCAAGTATTTATTCCCTATGTTCCTCAGCTCCATCTAGTGGTCATAAAGCAGTAGTACATTGCAAGTATTTATTCCCTATGCTCCTCAGCTCCATCTAGTGGCCATAAAGCAGTAGTACATTACAAGTATTTATTCCCTATGCTCCTCAGCTCCATCTAGTGGTCATAAAGCAGTAGTACATTACAAGTATTTATTCCCTATGCTCCTCAGCTCCATCTAGTGGCCATAAAGCAGTAGTACATTACAAGTATTTATTCCCTATGCTCCTCAGCTCCATCTAGTGGCCATAAAGCAGTAGTACATTACAAGTATTTATTCCCTATGCTCCTCAGCTCCATCTAGTGGCCATAAAGCAGTATTACATTACAAGTATTTATTCCCTATGCTCCTCAGCTCCATCTAGTGGCCATAAAGCAGTATTACATTACAAGTATTTATTCCCTATGCTCCTCAGCTCCATCTAGTGGCCATAAAGCAGTAGTACATTACAAGTATTTATTCCCTATGCTCCTCAGCTCCATCTAGTGGCCATAAAGCAGTATTACATTACAAGGATTTACTTCCTGTGCTCTTCACCACAATTTAGTGGCCATAAAGCAGTAGTACATTACAAAAATTTATTTCCTATGCTCCTCGACTCCACCTAGTGACCATAAAGCAGTAGTACATTACAAGTTATTACTTCCTATGCTCTTCACCACCATCTAGGGTCCATAAAGCAGTAGTACTATACACATATTTCCTATGGTCCACAGCTCCATCTAGTGACCATTAAGCTGTAGTACATTACAAGTATGTATTTCCTCGGCTCCATCTAGTGGCCATAATGTGGCAGTACATTACATTACACTTGACCTGAAAAGAAAGTAGACTAACAATGTCCATTTTTGCTTCCATTTGCACAGAATGAACGTTCACAGGGATTGGCAGGGCAAATGGCTCTGCATATGGTTTATAAATAGGGCCCCAAGCTGTGAAGGAGTGCTGGCTATTTCTTCAATTTTAGAAAAGAGAATTTGATATATGTAAACACTTTCCTCTCTCTAACCCCCCCCCCAGAAGTCTCCATTTTGGTTTCATATGAGGGTGGGCGCTAAAGACAAACTATTCCGGCTGCCTAGTTTAGTTCAGCCAGTTTGTACTGAATGATCCCAGAAACAGACAAACATTGTGGAAGGTTGTATACATCTGATCAGCTATGAAGCATTGAATTTCTTTATTGATAATGATCATCGGACGCTCGCACATCAACACCAGACAAATGTTTTGTTACCGTTATATAAACGCAGTACCAACGACCAACTAAAAATAACATAAAAGTCTTAAATATTACAAAACAGCATTGCAAAATTTGGAGCTTTGCCGAGATCTACAGAGAGAGAGAGAGGAACTTGTGGTTAAGAAACCCCCAGAAGGTGTTATTTTTATTTCTCTGCAGATCTTCTATAGAATCAGAAGTTAGACGCTCTGATCAAATCTTCTTTTATAATGTATTTCTGGCCCTCAGCGTTGGGAAATGCACAATGGTGATCCCTGGGTGTCGGCTACAGAGTGCATATCGATGGCGAGGTACTTCTGCAGCCAGAACTGGACACCCGTAAAAGATACATCGCACCGTGCCGGTACATTGCCAAAGCTGGTCATGTGACCAGGGGCGTCCCGTGGCTGTGTGACCAGGGGCGTCCCGTGGCTGTGTGACCAGGGGCGTCCCGTGGCTGGGTGTCACCCGGAGCGGAGACCGGGTGACGCCCCGCCGTGATGTCATTGCGCATGCGCGACCATCTACTTGACGCCTGCTGGAGGCCGTCTTGGTACCGGTGTGATGTCTTCGCGCGGTCGTCTTATTGACGCCTGCCGGAGACAGAGGAGGAGACATTCACCCGGCGGGATGAGGTATGCCGCCGGGTCCCCTCCTCTGTCCTGACACTGTTGGGCTCTCGGTCAGTGACCCAGTGCCTGAATTTTCATAGGGGGCGACACCAAAATGACTGTCAGTCATTTTGGTGTCACCCCTCCAATGGTGGCACCCGAGTGCGGGCCGCACCCCCCTTGTGACGCCACTGCATGTGACTGAACTGTGACTGAATTATGTCATCTTGCAAAAGCCTGCATGACACATTTATGAGTACATCTGTACAGGGCCCTACCCGCCCCTTATTAAAGAGACCCTGTCTGGTCTGTGGACCTATCACCAGATACCGATCTTGTATGCAGAAGAAAAGTGTGAGACTCCCAGGTATCCATTACCTCTCATAGAGATCACAGTGCTCCCCCTGACAATGTCTTCATCTATTTTCCTCTCTGTACGGATGGCGCCAAATTTTTTTAGGCATCATTCAGGGTGACCCATTTACTTACTGGGCTGAGATGCCGGGTAAGTGATGACACAAGCATGTGTTCACAAATTTATGACACAGATCAGTACCTGCTGCAGCCTCCCACCTTGTCACTTGCTACAAAGTTGCATTGTTGCAGACTGATCATTGAGGGAGGGAAGACTGAGGAAATGCTTACTTCCTGCCTGCCTGCCTGCAGCAGACTGATCACGGGGCGGGGGGGGGGGGACTGAGGAAATGCTTCCTGCAGCCGGCAGCCGACTGATCACGGGGGTTGGACTGAGGAAATGCTTCCTCCAGCCTGCAGCAGACTAATCACTGGGGGGAGGGGAGACTGAGGAAATGCTTCCTACTGCCTGCAGCAGACTGATGACATCATCTCAGCCTAGGTAAAGTCACCGAAAAGAAGTTCTAGGGTGACTTTTTTAATAATAAAAAAGGTGGAGATTTAAAAAAAAAAATGATACCTTTTGTGTATATTGCGAGTCAGGAATTTGTATAGTCTTTTAAATATAGTGGAGTGTCCGGTATAAACAACGGTGATGATGTCATAATTTACCCCAAGCTTATTCCTTTTGCGTATACAGCTGAATGTTAAAAAGAGCACAGATCTCCTTTTATCGTAGAAGGATCGTCGTCGTCGTCCCCCACACACACACAAGCTCGGAGTTTGTTATTATGACACGATTCCTTTATTCGCTCTGAGGATTCCGTGTGAAGCGACTTGGCACCTGGAACTGCCGGTCCCGGGAGGGACAATTACCCATCGCCGATGTTTATACAACACACAAATAACCCGACAGAATTACAGATATAGGAGGTCAGGACCGAAGTCATCCCACCTCCAGGATCCTCATCCATACACAATGTATGCTACGGGTCACATGAAGCAGAATTGTTTCAACTGCTATTCATTTTTATGAAAACCTTTCATGAGATTGAGCCACACCTCGATTTCATCTTCTACCCATCACTCTTCTAATCTGATACCATTATCTCTACACATAGGGGTCTATTTATATACCATTTCCAACCATTCACCCTGCATATCTCTGCAAACATACGTTCTGTGCGAACTGAGGCAAAAACAAACCTTCATAGTATATTTTCTTTAGAAGTCAAATGTAATATTCAGAAAATACTGCATTATGGTCACTACTGTACAATGTTTATAAACAATGTTACTTTGTATCTCTCTATCTCTCTGATCAATGTTTATAAACAATGTTACTTTGTATCTCTCTATCTCCCCTCTGATCAATGTTTATAAACAATGTTACTTTGTATCGCCAAGTAGCATTCTAATAGCAGAAAGATGAACTCAGTCTGCTGCTCCTCATTTCACTGTCCAATCAGGAATGACAAGACCTGTAAGTCTATCTCTGTGTACTCTCCTCTGGCAATAGCTTTATAGGAACCTGGGTGACTGAGCCTCAGCAGCAGCCAGCTGTCATTTTAGCTCTTCCGCCCTGTAATTCTCAGTATTATAGAGGTGACATCGCTATCTGCTCTTCAGCATGCATAATCTGTTTAATGAATCTACATGTTGGAGTTTATTTACTGTGTAACTTTATGACTTTGTTCCATTGGGCTGAACTCCGGGCCAATCTCTAAATACACATTTGTAATAAATATAAGTGAACTGTCTCGGGAGTGATTCATAATTCTGATCTTCCAGTCTTGTGATTCAGTCGATACCGTCGGGTCACTCCAGTGCAGCTCAGCTTGATCCAAGACCCCCCACACCCCCCCACCCACAC
>NW_017307293.1:251978-261122 GCF_000935625.1 Nanorana parkeri
TCACTTGAACCCCAGCCCCCCCCCCCCCCAGCTCACAAACTGACCAATGAGGCCCTCCCTGATCTCACCTCCTCCTTACACCATCAGGGCTCATTCATACCTGCGGTAAGGTGTTGTTGTGGCTATCGGACAGCAAGTGAAATCTCCCCAACGGGACACAGATGGCAAAAAAAGCTGACAGGGGCTATAACCCTATACAAATTTGGCTTCAGTTCCTTAATCTGGTCATACACAGCTCAAGGAATTCCTGCTGAATGGACTGGTCAGCAAAACAGATAGCGTGCATGGCCGGCTTTAGGACTGACAGAGGCGAGCAATGCATTACAATCATGAATGAACAGGAAGTGATGTAGGAGGTGATGTAGATCACTTCCCATTCATTCATAATTGAGGATATAGTAACCATACTCAACCATACAGACTGAGCGAGCGGTGCGGGGAGGAGAGCTCAGCCTCCTGTGACAGCGATGAATGTCTCCGCCCCCACACCACTCTGCAGGACAGTGATAGGAGGCTGAGCGGTGTGGGAGGACAGACGCCGGCCGCTCACATCGCTCTCCTCCCGCAGCGCTCGGCCGGCTGTCACACTTTCTCTCCTCCCCGCCGGGACACAGAGCAGCGCCCAGCGGGGAGGAAAGAATACACAGATGGCCGATATATCTCTGCATCCCTAATTATTATTATAGACAAAGCCGCATCCATTATATCCGCCCGCCGTTCAGAGTCTTGTTACAAAGTAAAACTTTCACAAAAAAAGAAAACAGAACCCGACGCGGCCTCACGTACAAAGTCCCCGATCCCGCCCCGTCAGCCATGTAAACGCTTACTGGCCATTAATATGAAATGTCGGCGTCTGGTGGAAATTTCCACTCCTTGTACATATGGTGACAGCGCGCAGTGTAAAGCCACTTCCTTTCTCACTATAGATCAGCGCATATTTTTATCTGTGGCGCTGGCTGAAAACAGAACAAAAGCGAGGAGAAGTGCCGGGGCCCTTTACAGGACGCAGGTTTCACACCGATGCACAAAAACCACACTTGTGGCGAGTCGCTCGCTCATGCAAAATACCTGTTGACCCCGCCGGAAATCCAGCGGGCTCCCTGTGCTGTACTTTTATCAGATCTCTGTAGAACAGAACACCATCCTCCTAGCATAGGGAGAAGAGGGGAGAGGTGGAGTTTTGGAGTTGTAACACGCTTCCTGCCCTGGTGTGACAACACTGATCATCCATGAATGCATTGCAGTGAGTGAGCGTAGTCACCCTAGGACAGGAAGTGTTTTACTGGCAGGATCACCAGGGGAAAATAACAACTAAAGCTGCCACCACATCCAAGGACTGGCAAGCTGCACTATATTACATTTCTGTGTTGAGACACACTTAGCGCAGGGGTAGGCATCCTCAGCTGTGGTAAAACTACAGATCCCATCATGCCCATGCTTCCTCCATGCTGTGGCCTCCTGTTGCTGTCAGAAGCTTGCAAAGCCTCATGGGACTTGTAGTTCCGCAACAGATGCAGGTTGCCTACATCCGACATGGGGGCTGATGCAGTGCTCTCCACTTTTTCCCCACCTGAGGCCTGATGATGGAGCGGTGTTTAGGTTGATGCTGGTGGTGCACATTACTGTGAGGGTTCGGGTGCTGGTGGTGCACGTTCCTGGGGGGGGAGTGTGTGAAAGGGTGTGCTGGTGGTGCACATTACTGGTGGAAGGGGTGGGGGTGGGGGGGGATAGGGGTTGGGATGGGTGTCTGGTGCTGGTGGTCTGGTGTCTGGTGCTTGCACCCAGCGAATAGGTGAACAAATGCCATTTACACGTCATTCCCACCACTAGATGGCGCCAAGGAGCATAACAAATTTCATATGCTCCTCGGCTCCATCTAGTGGCAGGAATGACAAGCGAACGGCAACCACCCAGCAAATGGTTGAACGCGTGACTTACAAATCAACCCCATACAGTGTCGGCTGTGCGCTAGCATCACCCCAGAGATTCAACTGGCGGATGATTCCCTTTGCCCAAAGTCTCGTTTTGGTTGGAACGGCCCTTTAATTAAAAGGAGAGGACACGGTTACTTGTAGTAGCTGATGAGAAATTTTCTGCCGTGCTAATTTGAAACCGGAATGTAAGGCGGCAGAAAGAGAAAAAAAAAAAGTGTTTCCATGACGACGGTTTCCATGCTCATTCTGCCTGTTTCTCACCTCTGGAGTTTTGGAAACGGCCCCATAATTCAAATCTGTCGAGAAAACTACAAATGTAACTCTTAGCTGACCGTAAAGCAGCACAAGTCACCCACATGCTATGTAATGACGCGCATGTACGCCAGGGGTGGGCAACTCCGGCCCCCCAGCTGTTGTGGAACTACAAGCCCCATGAGGCATTGCAAGACTGACAGCCGCAGGCATGACTGCCAGAGACAGATGCATGATGGGATTTGGTGGTTTCACCACAGCTGGAAGATGATGGGCTTTGTAGTTAAGGGAGAACTATGAGGGGGGTGCTTTTCACTCACCTCATAGTTCTAGCCGACGTGTGACAATGAGACTGTCACAGGTCGGCTCAGTAGATCGGGAGGTGAGAGAACACATACCGGCGTTCGCTCACTTCTCGATCCTGTCACGGCTCTCTGCAGTGACAGGGGAGGGGCTGGATTCTCCCCTCCCCGCTCCGATCCTCCGGCGCTGACTGGCGGAACGGACGGGGGAGGGGGCGGGTACAGCTGGCTCTGTCTCTAGATAGGCAGAGCCAGCTGTCACTCACGCAGCTGGGAGGATCCCGGCACAATTCTCGGTATCCGTTTCAGCTGCGGCGTCTCAGTATACCGCGAGCAGTATATCGCGGCCTCTCAGTATATAGTGAGCTGTAGCTCGCGGTATACTGAGCTTAGGGTAACGGTAGGACGCTAGTTTGTGTCCTCCCGTTACCCTAAGGAGAACTATGGGGAAAAGCCCTGACCCCATAGTTCTCCTTTAAAGCACTTTGGATTTATAAGTACCAGCCTCGGACTTGGAGGAGCAGCGATCTTCACGTGGTGGCAACAATAACAGGGAATCCGTTCGGTTTTAATGGCAGAACAGATCAGAATTCTTGCAGCAGCCGAGATTGCTACATTGTGTCAGCAGCAGCTGAAAATTAAAAAAAACAAAAAAACAGCCCGGCAAAGGAGTGGTGGCTCCGGGGAGATAACTCCCAGCAGAGGTGGTGACATCAGACAACCCATGGCGACTATGAATCTCTCATGGAGACATTGTGAGATACCACCTGGCAGCAGTCTCTAACAATCCTCTATCTTGGAGTCTGTTACCTGTCGGCAGTCTCTAGCTGAAAGAAAGGCAACCTTTGGCCCTCCAGCTGTTTTGGAACTACAAGTCCCATAAGGCATTGCAGTACTGACAGCCACAGGGGCACGATAAGCTGCTAATCCCCGCTCTAACTTAAAGGAGAACTATGAGGTTAGGGCTTTTCCCCATAGCTCTCCTTAGGGTAACGGGAGGACACAAACTAGCGTCCTCCCGTCACCCTAGGCTCAGTATATAGGGAGCAACAGCTCGCGGTATACGGAGACGCCGCAGCCGGAGCGGATCCCGACAATTATGTCTGGATCCGCCCAGCTGTGTGACTGACAGCTGGCTCTGCCTAGAGGCAGAGCCAGCTGTACCCGCCCCCTCCCCCGTCCGTTCCGCCAGTCAGCGCTGGCAGATCGGAGCGGGGAATCCAGCCCCTCCCCTGTCATGGCAGAGAGCCGTGACAGGATCGAGAGGTGAGCGAACGCCGGTATGTGTTCGCTCACTTCCCCGATCTACTGAGCCGACCTGTGACAGTCACAGGTCGGCTAGAACTATGAGGCGAGTGGAAATCACTCATCTCATAGTTCTCCTTTAACAGTCCCATGCAGCGCAGCAGCCGTCTCTCGCCGTTTCCTTCCATGTGGAACCAGTCTGTTACAGTCTCTTGTAAAGTGGCCGCAGTCTCAAACAGTTTTCTTTAACGTGGAAGTCGTTTCTTAGTTTCTTGTAATTTTGTAGCGTTCTCTTACCCAGCAGCCTCTTGTCATACACCAGTTGTATTGTGAAACTCTGATGACCGCAGTGAACGCAGGTTATGGTTCGGGGAACACGTAGACACTCGGCAGGCTTTTGGGTAGGAAACTGGGCTGTCACTAAGGTTACAAATACGGGTCATGTGCAGGTCTACCAAAAAAAACAAAAGTCCCATGTGTAGGTCTCCGGCTTTCCAAGTAGCTGAAGTTATTTAGTTATAAAGGCTTCCGACGCTTGTAGTTCCCCCAGCAGGGGCTGATCCTGTGCGGAGAGGGGGTGCTCTGGGTCTTGTAGTCCCCCCAGCAGGGGCTCATCCTGTGCAGAGAGAGGCACTCTGGGTCTTGTAGTTCCCCCCGCCTTGGCTGATCCTGTGCAGAGAGAGGCACTCTGGGTCTTGTAGTTCCCCCAGGCAAGGCTGATCCTGTGCGGAGAGGGGGTGCTTTGGGTCTTGTAGTCCCCCCAGCAGGGGCTCATCCTGTGCAGAGAGAGGCATTCTGGGTCTTGTACTTCCTCCAGCAAGGGCTGATCCTGTGCCGAGAAGGGCACTCTGGGTCTTGTAGTTCCTCCAGCCTGGGCTGATACTGTACAGAGAGGGGCACTCTGGGTCTTGTAGTTCCACAGCAGAGGCTGATCCTGGGTGGAGAGAGGTTCTCTGGCTTTTGTAGTTCCACAGGAGCTGTTGGGACATTTATGAACCATTCCTCCATATTTGCACAGTAAGTGGAAACTGTATTTTGCTGCGAGACTCCAATTCACCTGAATTACCCCGAAAGCCATATCCAGAAAGTGCGCGGATATAAGGTACCACAACGTGGCAGTGTTCACGCACCACCAGTCACTGACCCTTTTTATACCGCGATACATCGAATGTCTTCATGATGAAGATTCCCGGGATGCTGTGCAGAGAAACAATGTGTCCACTTCTGCTACATTGTAATTCTAGGTGCTGGGAAGACATTTCATATGTGCAAATACAAAGTGATTAGAAGGTCAGGAGGAGGAGGAGGAGGAACGCTCGCAGGGCGCTAGACTCGTTTTCTGCACATTGTAAGGCAACTGGTGAAAATCGAGCAACGAAATCCAAAAGGAGCCAAATAACGTTGTATTCACCTCATTACCATAATCAATCCAGAAGAACAAAATATACATCGCCCAGCAAAACATCGATTTACATTTCTGCCCCAAACACTTAGGCCTCATTCACACGAGAAGAGGACGGTGCGTACAGCTCCGTACCCTTCGCTGCTCTGTCCAAAATCAAATATGAAAAAATGTTTGGCTTTAAATATTTCGCATTGTTCCCATCATCCGATAGACGAAGCACAAGCCATGGCGATTCTTAATATGGAGCGCGGAATCTAATCACGGCCCGGGCATTGAATCACAGACCTCTGTTCTAGAAGATTTCCTGGAACGCTCGGGAATATCTAAAGCTGGCGAGGGACGCTGCCCTGCCGGACCCCGGCGTGGCACGCTACTGTCACTGCGCGTTTATTAACCTTTGTTCAGTCATTAGTTCCAGTTTACAAATACAAATCAGCCCAAAAATACACAACAGCGAGGAAATAAGAAGAGGAAGATAAAGACAATGAATTCGGGGGAGGGGGTGTTAGTACGGTGAATCACAAGAACATTTCCAAAGGAACGGTGGCCAATCTTGAATTCTAAAACTTTACACAGAAACGATGCAAATGTTGTCGTGTGTGCCCTATTGCTGCCTATTCATGCTGTAAACGCATCACAGAGCCTGAAACAAATGCACCTGCACTATTTTGGGCAATGTGGTACGCCGTATGTCACAGTGCAATCACTTGTGTGTGTTGTGGTGCGCTATAGTGCAGGTGCCTGTGTATACTGTATTTGTGTATTGGGGTGCCATTTAGAACAAACATATACCCATCCAATAACGTGCACTGCCGCAATGTGCAGTACAGTGTGCATTGTGGCAACACAAGTGTAAATCCACCCTTAGGCCCCGTTCACGCCAGGGTGGTCCAGTTGCGCGGATTTGTCAGCGCTGAAATTAACAACCTCATTCATTGCTATGGGGAATGTTCTTGCGATCGCGCGGCTCCTCGTGATCTGAACCGCCCGCCGCCCAAAATGCTCCCTGAGCACATTTTCCTTGTTGTAGATTTCAATGGAAAAGCGCTCATCAGCGCGTTTGTGGGCGTTTTTAAATTGCGTTTTAGCTCTGAAACGCGATAAAAGACACCCAAAAACACCCTTTTAAAAAATCGTGTGGAAACCGCGCTGAAACGCATCCGCCCTGATGTGAATGGGGCCTTATACTCACATGAGATAACCGTTACCCTATACAGCTAACTACGATCAGTTCAAAAGACGACTGCATGTCCATCAGCACACTTCAACATAAAAACATAGAAGACGAATGGCAGAAAAAGGCCAAGCGGCCCAAACTAGGCCCAAACACAAACTAGCGTCCTCCCGTCACCCTAAGCTCAGTATACCGCGAGCTATAGCTCGCGGTACACTGAGACGCCGCAGCTGAAACGGATCCCGCCAAAGGTTGCCTTTCTTTCAGCTAGAGACTGCCGACAGGTAACAGACTCCAAGATAGAGGATTGTTAGAGACTGCTGCCAGGTGGTATCTCACAATGTCTCCATGAGAGATTCATAGTCGCCATGGGTTGTCCTTAGGGTAACGGGAGGACACAAACTAGCGTCCTCCCATCACCCTAAGCTCAGTATACCGCGAGCTACAGCTCCCTATATACTGAGAGGCCGCGATATACTGCTCGCGGTATACTGAGACGCCGCAGCTGAAACGGATACCGACAATTGTGGCGGGATCCTCCCAGCTGCGTGAGTGACAGCTGGCTCTACCTATCTAGAGACAGAGCCAGCTGTACCCGCCCCCTCCCCCGTCCGTTCCGCCAGTCAGCGCCGGAGGATCGGAACGGGGAGGGGGGAATCCAGCCCCCTCCCCTGTCACGGCAGAGAGCTATGACAGGATCGAGAGGTGAGCGAACGCCGGTATGTGTTCGCTCACTTCCCGATCTACTGAGCCGACCTGTGACAGTCTCATTGTCACAGGTCGTATAGAACTATGAGGTGAGTGAAAAGCACTCACCTCATAGTTCTCCTTTAAGTCTAAAATAGACCTATGTACTATCCCAACCCACTACCTCTGCTGGAAGTCGGTTCCAATCATCAACTACTTTGCTGCAAAAGCACTTTCTATTGTTGCTCTTGAAGGTTTCTCCTACCAGTGTAATGTCATGTCCATGTGTTTCCTGATCTCAGCTTCATATTGAAGATACTGCCCCCCTGAACATTACTGGACCCGTATTTACCCCTTCTGGAAAGCTTGGTTTGCCCCACTTAGACTTTGCTCGCCGACTGCTCTTTCGTGATAGGAGTTGCAATCAAAGTGCCAAAGGAATTGGCAACAGGCACGCTTGTATGATTTCTTTTATGCCCCGATCACCTGGCGTGCGTACTTCTTGACTGCCATCAATATCTGGGCACCTTCAGGCTGTATGGGGCAAATAGGTTACTTCTAGATTAAGGAAAAGCAATGGGCTAAGTCAGGGCTGGACAAATCCCAGGAGCCAGGTCGTCAATGTTCCCTGAGGCTAGTTTCACACGTAGGCGATTCAGATATTGAGCTGTTTTCGCGCGGTCGTCGCTCATTTTCGATTGCGCGACCGTTCATTGAAAACCGTGCGGTTGTCGCGCATATTTCAATGCACAGAGATGTCTATGGGACCCAAACCGCACGACAACCACCCCCGAGAATAGCTCCTGCACCTTTTTGCCGCGACAGGCGATTTCGGTCGCGCGTCAAACCGCAAAGGTGTGAGTAGCCTCCATTGACTTCAATGCGAATCTGTGTTTTGAGCGATATCGCGCAACTCAAACCAAGCGATAAATCGCCTAGGTGTGCACCGGCCCTAAGAGTTACAGCCGGCGCCAAACTTTTGAGGTTTTCAAAAGGAAGTAGTCAATGCAGCCGGGTCCTAAAAAAATCCCGCTGGCTCCTGGATTGGACAGACTGGCTTCGGAAATCCACTTGAATCTGTCCGCGCCTGGTCTAGATGAATGGAAAGCAATCAGAGTGGGGTTCTCCTGGCACGACAGGTCAGCTAAGGTTTCATACCAGCAATAGTTACCCTGGGGGGAAAAAAAAGAGATGGACCGGAGTCCAAATAATGGGAAACGAGAGCCGCCACTATCTAGCACAGGGGTAGCCAAACTCCGGCCCTCCAGCTGTGGTGAAACTACAAATCCCATGATGCATCTCTCTCTCCGGGAGTCATGTCTGTGGCTGTGAGAATCTTCACGGGCTTTGTAGTTCCACCACAGCTGGCGGGCCGGAGTTTGGCTACCCCTGATATAGAACAATGGCATGCGGTGGGAAAAAGTAATGTATGCATGGTATAGCAGTGTAACGCATGGCCACCAGGAGGTGTGCTGGGGTGCCATTGAGAATCAGTGGGCTGCTGTAACATAACACAACGGTGTGAACCTTTCCCCCCGGACAATCACCGGCGCAGCACAAGTGTCTCCGATCCAGAAGTGTCCTGCTGCCCACTGACACACATTCTTCAGGGGACATGGCTGCCCATTGATGACAGACGGGACATATCGGTCACCACGTTCCACCGCCTTCCCGCAAAGTCGTACTCCGCAGACCATTGTTTCCAGAAAACGTTTCACAATCCTTTAACAAATGTTTAACAATCTTTAAGCGCGCGGGTCAATTACGGCCCACAGTGGATCGGCAACTGTTCAAAGTGCAAACGACTGGAACAGAACATCCAATTACTCACCAAGTGTACAATTTGCATAGAAAGATCGCAAAACACTTTCACTGATCCCAAAAAAAAAAAAAAAATATTCGCTGACCGTCTGCAAAAAAACTACAGGAAAGGGTGTCTGTAGGACTACAAGGCTCAGCACAGCCTGTCAAGGGCTGAAAGGGGATTCTGGGACTTGCAGCTGCACTGGCGCTGAATACCAGAAGACTATTAGGAGGTATTGGGGTCTTGTAAGCCAAAAGAAGGCAACTTGTCTCATTCTACTACACAGAGAACCTGGCAAGGCATGCTAGCTCTTGTAGTTCTACAGCTCTGGGTGACCCCCC
>NW_017307293.1:261142-261992 GCF_000935625.1 Nanorana parkeri
TTCTAACCCTCGGGGTCCCCCCCCCCCCCCCCCCAAGGCACTTCTGTAATGGGGAGACGCAGCTCTGAGTACTGATGGGATAACTAAGAATTTTTCCATCGTAGTCCTATAACACCCACCATCCGAAGAAGGCAAAACATTCCATCAATGCCCCATTGTTACATGCTGTCTGCATCTGCAGCTATAAGACCCGCAGCCAGAGCCGGCTATAAATATTAAATCAAATTCACTTTTCAATCTTATGTTGTGCTTCTTGCATGACACATCTGCAATGGCCGGAGGCTGGCATACCATGATAGGATATGTAGTTCCACAGCAATGGATGACACCACTGGCATTTCTGCAATGCCCAGCAGTTGGTACGGCGCGCTGGGACTTGTAGTTCCACAGCACTGGATGACACCTTTGGCGCCCTGCAATGCTCACAAGCTGGCATTGCACGCTGGGACTTGCAGTTCCATAGCACTCAATGACACCTCTGCCACTCCTAAAAACACTTGGAAGCTGGCATGTCACAATGGAACTTTGTAGTTCTGCACCCCTGTGTGACACCACTGGCACTCCTGCAATGCCTAGAAGCTGGCACGGCACACGGGGACTTGTAGTTCCACAGCACTAGATGAGACCTGTGGCACCCTACAATGCTCACAAGCTGGCATGGCACGCTAGGACTTGTGCCTCCGCACCCCTGGCACTCCTGCAATGCCCAGAACCTGGAATAAGCACATGGGACTTGTAGTTCCACAGCACTGGACGACACCTCTGGCACCCTGAATTGCTCAGAAGCTGGCATGGCACACTGGGACTTGTAGTTCCGCAGCCCTGTGTGACACCACTGGCACTGATGTGC
>NW_017307293.1:262043-298290 GCF_000935625.1 Nanorana parkeri
TAGAAACCTACTGCCAATGTTGGGGGTTGTAGTTCCACAGCACTGGATGACAGCACGGACACATCTGCAATGGCCAGAGGCTAGCATAACACGCTGGTATTTGTAGTTCCACAACAATAGATGACAACGCTGGCATGCTTGCAATTCAGAAGTTGCCATGGCACACCAGGACGTGTAGCTCCATAGCAACAGATGACACCTCTGGCACTCCTGCCATGCCCTGGAGCTGGCACGGCACACTGGGACTTGTAGTTCCACAGCATTGGAGGGCACCTCTGGCATGCCCATATGCATCAAGCATCTAGAAAGCTCCAAGCAGGCAAACCTCTACCATGCATGTCATTATATAATGCAGAGATGGGGGGGGGTCCCACACACAGCACTCTGTGATCACCTACCTGCTGCCTGGGCTCCAGCCTGGGGTGAGTGTGGGCTTCTGGGCTCTCTATCTCTATATGAAGCAGCGCTGCAGCTCACGCCGGCTGGAAAATCACCGGCAGCAGCGCTCAGTCTATGCCTGGTGGGCGTGGTCCTCGGGGAGCGGGGTGGGACTTGCCCGGGTACAGGGGGGCGGGGCTTTGCGTGGAGGGAGAAAATGAAGCGGAACCTGGAACACGTGCGGGGGGACAACAAAGCGAGAGATGAGACCCGGGGAGGGGGGGGCAGGAGGAGATGAGAGATGACATAGCTGCATGAGATACATAGATGGGATCACATAGGGAGCAGGTCATGTGACTGCTTTTCTCTGCTCATCATAGAGAACCATAGAACAATCATCTCTGGGAATGGATTTCCACTCTATCCAAAACTGAGGGGAAAAAAACAAATCCCACTCATTTGCACTTTAACTGCAGCAGAGAGAAAAATCAGCTCCCTCCGCACTGGGAGAAATGGGTTGTACTGGGTAGCAGAGCTGGGAAAATCTCATGAGTGGATGGGCAGAAATACAAACTGTTTCCTGCCCAGGGCCCCTGGCTAAAACCGGCCCCTAGCTTTCCCGTAGATGTAAGGTCTGGCCCTCTAGGTGTGGTGAAACTACAAATCCCTCCATGCATCTGTCTCGGGGGTCATTCCTGTGGCTGTCAGGGTCTTGCAATGGCTCATGGGACTTGTAGTTGCACCACAGCTGGAGGGCCGGAGTTTACCTACCCCTGAGTTAAGGGGTTGTCGGGGTCAGCACTTACACTCCCCCTCTTTTGACCTACATCTGCCCTCCCCTAATAGATGCAGGAATCTGCTGCCAATGCTGAGGCTTGTAGTATCACAGCACTGGATGACGCCTCTCTCATGGCACACTGGGACTTGTAGTTCCACAGCACAGCATGACACCCTGCATTGCTCTGAAGCTGGCATGACACACTGGCACTTGTAGTTCCACGACACCTCTCGCACCCTGCATTGCTCTGAAGCTGGCATGACACACTGGCACTTGTAGTTCCACAGCCCTGGATGACGCCTCTGCCACCCTGCATTGCTCTGAAGCTGTCATGACACACTGGCACTTGTAGTTCCACAGCCCTGGATGACACCTCCAGCACCCTGCATTGCTCTGAAGCTGTCATGGCACACTGGGACTTGTAGTTCCACTGCCCCGGATATAAAGGGTTGCTGGGGGTCAGCACCTTCCTCTCCCCCAGTCTCCGCTGCTTCCTCAGAGCCAGCAGGCGGGAACACCACTTCCTGTGTGCGGTGAACTAGCTGCACTCGCTGGTGACCTCACTAAACCTTTCTGCGGATAATCCCTCCATATATTTTATTTCAGGGACTCTCACAGAGAACGCTTTTATAGCTCCCGGGTCACATGATTCACCAGAACGTTTATGGCCGAGCAGAATCATATCTGATGTCAAATCAAACTCTTATTTTGTATTCACTTCCGTTTTCACCGAGTCGCAGGCGGTGCTGATCACACTCGTACCAGCAAATATGAACATTCATCAACTTTATAACATCGGAGGAACATGGCGGTGGTGGGAAATTTGGGTCCTCATACATCTCTGTGTTCACAGGTCACTCGCTATCAGGAGACTGAAGCTGGGATGATTGATGTTAACGTGGAGTGTGGCAGAGGTGTGTAAATCACAGGACATGCCGTATTACAGATCCATTGGCAGTTAAAACAGCGAACCGATACAAAGTATACATAGAACGTACAAAGTGTATTCAGCTGTTTTGTTTTAACCCTTTCACTTTAATTTTTTTGCTCGCATGTTAAAATGCACTTTTTAGGCCCGTTTTGCTATGTTGCAGCCTGATAATACAGTTCAGTGGCGAAACTATCGCCATAGCAACCCAGGGGGCCGCTATGGGTCACGGGGGCCTGGCCAGGATGAGGAACAAAGGGGTCCCCTTGATGCCGTGCGGGCCACCTGGGTTCGCTATGGCATCACAAGCTGCTGGACTGTCACTGGCGGCTGTGAGGAGAAACGCGCCGCTGTTCTCACAGCCGCTGCTGAGTCAGTGACAGCCAGCAGCCGCGGTGGAGGAGACCCGGGCCCAGCGGCAACCCGAGGAGGAGGCGGAGCCCGGCAGTGGAGGAGGACAAAGATTCCAGGCTCGACAACGGTGAAGGAGGAGGGCCCCGTCAGCGACTGAGGGGGAGGCGGAGCCCGGCAGTGGAGGAGGACGAAGATTCCAGGCTCGACAACGGTGGAGGAGGAGGGGCCCGTCAGTGACTTGAGGAGGAGGCGGGGCCCGGCGGTGGAGAAGTCTGACAGCGGATCGGGGCTGACAGGAAAGAGGTGTGCAGGGGTGTGACCAGCCCACCTGAGATCCTGCAGAGCCCACCATAGAGAGTCTATGGTGGGCTCTGCAGGTTCACTCTCAGGTGGGCCCTGCAAGGGGCGTAACTAGAAATCACAGGGCCCCATACAAAATTTTGCTACGGGGCCCTGTGACATTGATTGGAGTCCACCTGCAGTACATAACATTGATTGGAGTCCACATGTGGTACATGGCATTGATTGGAGTCTACCTGGGGTACATGACATTGATTGGAGTCCACCAGGGGTACATGACATTGATTGGAGTCCACCTGTGGTACATGACATTGATTTGAGTCCACCTGGGGTACATGACATTGATTGGAGTCCACCTGGGGTACATGACATGGATTGGACATGATTGGGGAAGGCCTCATGGCTGACAATGCATACTGTATCAGAGCAAAAGCCATGAGATCAGAGGAACTGCCTGCAGAGCTCAGAGACTGGAGTATTGCCCGGCACAGATCTGGGGAAGGCTACAAAAAAATGTCTGCTGCACTGAAGGTTCCCCAGAGCACAGCGGCCTCCATAATTCTCACATGGAAGAAGCTTGGCACAATCAGGACTCTTCCAAGAGCTGGTCACCCGGCCAAACTGAGCAATCCGGGGAGAAGGGCCTTAGTAGGAGAGGTGACCAAGAACCTGATGGTCCCTCTGACTGAGCTCCAGAGATCCTGTGTGGAGATGGGACAAAGTTCCGGAAGGACAACCATCACTGCAGCCCTCCACCGATCCGGCCTTTATGGCTAGACGGAAGCCAAAACACATGAAAGCTGGCTTGGAGTTTGCCAAAATTCACCTGAAGGAACAAGACTCTCTGGTCTGATGAAACCAAGATTGAACTGTCTGGCCTCAATTCTAAATGTAATGGGTCTGAACACGAATTTTCGTTACGGCAACATGGGAGGCCATATACAGTATATAAATAATATACATATAACACTAAAGCTGAGGCTCCCAGACCCGAATGGCATTTGGGATCTGAATTTCCAAATTGCATTCGGGAGCTTGCACCGCTCATCACCTGCTCAATACCATCCCAACAGGGACTGGGAGACCGGTCAGGGTCATTTAACAAAAAGATAATAATAATACAAAAAGAAACAATAGGACACCTCCAACTTACTGAATAGATTGGTTAGTTGTGCAGATGTCCCTCATCATCATCATTGGAATGAACAATCTCTGGAAAGCTGTATAGGGAATGAAAACAAACAATTATGGAGTCCAGCTAGGACCCCACCTGGAGCTCCTGCCACCGGACCAGCGCTGACTCGCCGCTGCTCTCCCGCGCCAAAGGTAAGTGAAGAAAAAAAAACATTTTTTTAAAAACTAATCAGAGCCCCAAAACCAAATCAAAACAACAAAGCTGAAAGGAACAAAAAAGAAAAAAAAGAGGATGGTGTGTGGGGGAGGGGGAATTGAGGAAGAGGGGAAGGAGACAGCAGCCAAAAACGTAAAATACACACACAAAAACACAATCACACAAATACCATTCGACCCACAAGCACACTTTTTTTTATTTACAAAGCCTTCTTTTTTTCTTATTTTACTAAATGCAGCTTACATGCTGATAGGGAGCAGACCCAGCGCTACAGGGGGTCGGGAAGCGCAAAAATGCACCTTCGCCTGTGTAGGCAAAAATCCTAGCACCGGCCCTGGGGATACACAGATACCCAGAACTGTGATTGGTACAAGTACAGAGATACATCTCCAGCTACTAGACTTGAGAACAACTCATAAGTTAGGAGGCAGCTGTCATTGTTAAGAAGAAGCATACGCCGCTCCTGGGATTTGTACATCCCTGCTGTAATGTATGATATGTGGTAAGCTAACTAGTAAGCTGGGTTTGTGGGAGGAGCCCTGCACAGTTAACCCCCCTCATTCCACTACTCACTCGTCAGCGTGTTGGTGTCATCCCACCCTCCTCGCCCTTTCATCAACATCTACTCTGAGTATGCCCCCTTATGTTGCATACTGACCATAGTGACCACGGCACACCCCAGGTCTATGTAGGCAGGTTCGTGATCTCTCGTTTCAGATTCGTATTCAGTGGGGCTCTGACTACAAGTTATATATATGTTAGGGATGCACCGATACCATTTTATCCAGACCCAAGTACCAATAACTTGTCCTCACAGATACAAATACTGATACACTTAGACATGTAAGCTGTCATGTGACAGTTTTTCTAAAACAATTAGACATGTAAGCTGCAGAAAAATTTGGTTCGGTTCTGATATTTCGGTATTCAGGTCCGAAATTCTATTCGGTTTGGATTCGGACTAAATGCAGATCTTTCATTAGTTTCGGATGAGTTTACGAATATTGGTTGCGAATACCACAGAAAGGGTCTGGGAGCCATATACATATATTACTAAACCTGAGGCTTCCAGCCCCGAATGGCGATTGGGAGCTCCCGAATGCAATTCGAAAATTTGGATTCAGACCCATTCGGATGTGTCTAAATTCCGGAATATTCATACGAATTTTGATTCGGAATGAAACGAATAGCACATGTCTACAAAAAATACAGACTAATGATTTCAGGACAGCGGTGGAGCGCCAGAGCCAGGTCCCAGCTGCAACCGCTGCAAACCTGGCAGTTCTCGTGAAAATGCCAAGAATCGGCACTGGTATCTGAACTCATTTCAGAACTGGTATCGGCACCGGTTTCTGAACTGGTATCGGCACCGGTTTCTGAACTGGTATCGGCACCGGTTTCTGAACTGGTATCGGCACCGGTTTCTGAACTGGTATCGGCACCGGTTTCTGAACTGGTATCGGCACCGGTTTCTGAACTGGTATCGGCACCGGTTTCTGAACTGGTATCGGCACCGGTTTCTGAACTGGTATCGGCACCGGTTTCTGAACTGGTATCGGCACCGGTTTCTGAACTGGTACGGGCACCGGTTTCTGAACTGGTACGGGCACCGGTTTCTGAACTGGTACGGGCACCGGTTTCTGAACTGGTATCGGCATTGGTTTCTGAACTGGTATCGGCACTGGTTTCTGAAGTGGTATCGGCACTGGATTCTGAAGTGGTATCGGCACTGGTTTCTGAACTGGTATCGGTGCTGGTTTCTGAACTGGTATCGGCGCTGGTTTCTGAACTGGTATCGGCGCTGGTTTCTGAACTGGTATCGGCATCGTTTTCTGAACTGGTATCGGCATCGTTTTCTGAACTGGTATCGGCATCGTTTTCTGAACTGGTATCGGCATCGTTTTCTGAACTGGTATCGGCATCGTTTTCTGAACTGGTATCGGCATCGCTTTCTGAACTGGTATCGGCATCGCTTTCTGAACTGGTATCGGCATCGCTTTCTGAACTGGTATCGGCATCGCTTTCTGAACTGGTATCGGCATCGCTTTCTGAACTGGTATTTAAGGTAATTAAAAAAACCTACGATCTGCCTTTTGTTTTGAACTGGTATCGGCACTGTTTTCTGAACTGGTATCGGCATCGTTTTCTGAACCGGTATCGGCATCGTTTTCTGAACCGGTATCGGCACCGTTTTCGGAACCGGTATCGGCACCGTTTTCGGAACTGGTATCGGCACCGTTTTCGGAACTGGTATCGGCACTGGTATCTGAACATCCCTTGTACAAACATTTTTGTAGTACCGAGGCTTAAAGTGATATTAAAGTCAAAAAAAGGTTTTTAAGCGTTTCCAAATGCTGATGAAATCACTTACAATGGATGCTGCTCCTTGATGTTTAGTTTCCTGCAGAATCAGCTGGTCCCCTGAGCACTGGCCCTGATATCCTGTAATAGGGGGGCTCCTTTCTCCTTTCCCTTGCAGAGTCCTATGGAGCCACCCTTGTGTGTGCTGGTGAGCCTATGTGAGGGCTGCACATGGACCCGAACCTGCACATCCGCAGACAGTGTGCATCCAAGTGACCTGCATAGATGTAGGTTCGGGTCAGCGTGCAGCCATGTCCTCCCATAGGAACGGGTCTGTGCACGCTGTAGGCATGTGCACGCCCATGTGAGCCCCTAATACCTTCGCTGTTGGATCATAACATAATTTGGTATCACAGATGACCCTGAAAATGATTTTTTTTTGCCATCCCTCTGGAGGTCGGCGGTTCGGCGGAACAGCGCACACTCGGGTTAGTGTAAGGCGGCACACAGAAGCGCTTGTAGCTATTCCATGTAATCTGTATATTTGGCAGGGAGAAGAGGGTCAGATGTTTAAGCCTTATATGTAAGCCGAGTCCCTGCGTTATAGGATTATTGACTCGGATCACGTAGAAGCAAGCAGCTACAGCCCAAAGCTTCGGCCACGTCCCCCCACCCCAGACGCACCTCAGAGATGGGTCCCCGTTGTCCTCTGCCCGTGCACTTCCACAATATGGCGTCCGATGATCCCGGTGCCGTGCTAATTCATTAAAAAAATGTAAAAACTGATTTTAAGAAAAAAAAAAAGATTTGTGTCAGTTAGTCACCACATTTGACCTCTTCCGTCCCAGAACAATAAGGCAAAAAAAGTAAAAAAGACATATTGATACATAAAGTAGAAATTGACTAAATATGACCATATTACACGTAATAGAGGAACTTCTGGCTGCTATTATAACAAAACGCCAAATAAAGGCATTCTTTACCCTAAACTCCATGCAGATATAAATGTGTTCCTCAAAAGCCACAAAAGGATATACTGTAAATCCACGTTGTGTGCACGTGCGCCCTTATATATCCAGATAATTACCTTTTAAGGGCCCATTCACACCACATCCGGATCATCTCCAGGCCAGATTGTTTCCGGACCCAAAATGCATCCTAATGTATCTCTATGCGATTTCTGACCTCTGCTCCAGGCCAGACCAGAAAAATACTGCTCGTCTTATTTTGTCTGGACTGGAACGCATAGAAACGCATCAAAAGCGCATACAAACGCAACGGAACGCACTTGTAAAATGCAGCAAAATTGCAGTAAAAACGCCACAAAATGCAATGCACTGACTTCCAGATATGGCCCAGATCTGGTCCGGAAATCGGTGTGAACCTGCCCTAAAGGTAGCAGTGACATCATCACTGTGCTGTACATAGCCTGGACAAAGAGCAGAGTTGTGGGAGGGTCCCAGCAGGCCCCACCAACTACAAAAAAATGCAGGGGGCGGAAAACAAGACCAGTCACCCTGCATAAGGAGAGAGAGGAGCAATGAGCAGTCTTTATTACAGGAGGGGGCGGAGACAAGACTAGTCACCCTGCACAAGGAGAGAGAGCAGCTCTGAGCGGTCTTTATTACAGGAGGGGGCGGAGACAAGACCAGTTACCCTGCACAATGAGAGAGAGCAGCAGTGAGCGGTCTTTATTACAGGAGGGGGCGGAGACTAGACCAGTCACCCTGCACAAGGAGAGAGAGGAGCAGTGACTGGTCTTTATTACAGGAGGAGGCGGAGACAAGACCAGTTACCCTCCACAAGAAGAGAGAGCAGCAGCGAGCTGTCTTTATTACAGGAGGGGGCGGAGACAAGACCAGTCACCCTGCACAAGGAGAGAGAGGAGCAGTGACTGGTCTTTATTACAGGAGGGGGCGGAGACAAAACCAGTCACCCAGCACCATCATCATTCACAGAAGTACGTCAATAGGATACACCAATGATTTGATCCGTATTACTGCTGCTAGGTTTGGTACAGTATGCCCCTATGCTGGAAAAGCCATCCTGCTATAGTGACCCCAAATCCACCCCCCCGCCTTGGCCTGATCTGGGATCTCCATGAAGGATATGCTGTAACTATATACTTGTATGTTTGATCAACGCTCCCCACTTCTTTCTTTTGAACTATTATTCCATGACAGATTGTTTGCAGTTTGTTAGTAGAAATGCATAATGAAAACCAGAAGCCTTTAAAAAATGAAGTGTGATGTTCTTGTATCAAACCCAAAACAAACAAAAACACTGAAGCGGGAGGTCTGAGCGGGTGCGCGGAGTGCCCCTGTGTGCGTGTCAAGGCTTTCTTTTCAGCAGAGAGGACCTTCTGCATCCACAGAACTCCGCGCTGGAACAGTTATTTCTGTGTTCCTCGGAAGAAAAAAATATGTAACGTTTTAGAAGAAAAATAAGCAGATTTGGTTCTCCATCAGTGCGCAGCCAATCCTTAAATAAATAAATCCTCCTGGGGGACAGAGGCGGGAGAGTTTGTTTAGGGAGAAATGTCTAATCGGAGGGGAAAAAGGGAAAACACGCGAGGTTAAAGCGGAGGAGCCGAGCGGCCGCGGGGGGGTGGCACGTCGGCAATTTCTTAAATATTTGCAGAATTTAAATATTAACATTTCACTTATCCAAACCGCTAAATCACTCGACGATAACAAAGTGCTCTCCCTGGACTGCTGCGGGATTGTGAACAGACTCGGTTGCAGCATTTGTAACTCTTCTGGCTGCCTAGGGCCTCATTCAAGGGAGGCAGTTGTTGCCGGAGGTGGATTTTGGACGTAGGGATCACAGGTGGCTCTGGACAACTGCGGCTTTACCTGCGGTTAGAGACAAGATGACCCACCCCTGGATGTAATCAGCCTGTGTGCAGGGGCGATCAACAGTCCCTAACTGCAGGTCCGGAGTTACCTGTGATTCCTGCCGACTCTAACCTAAAAATAACTGCACTTTTTGAAAAGATCCTTATCCTGGGGGTCTTAGGTGTCTGAAATGAGCCTGAGGCCTTATTCAAATCACAGGAGGCTCTGGACCTGCAGATAGAGGCAGATGACCTCCCTTGGATGTAAGTAGCCTGTGTCCAGGGACGATTATCTGTCTCTAACTGCAGTTCCGGAGCCTCCTATGATTCCTGCTGGCTTTAGCCTAAAAATAAGTGTCACTTTTTGAAAGATCTATATGGAGGAATCAGGACCTCCTTCCTCCGGCCGGAGATCCTTCTAGTGATGAGTAAAGATCTATATACGGGATTAGGACCTCCTTCTTCCTACTGGAGATCCCTCTAGTGATAATAAAGATCTATATAGAGATACCAGGACCTCCTTCCTCCTGCTGGGGATCTCTCTAGTGATAAGTAAAGATCTATATAGAGGAATCAGGACCTCCTTCCTCCTGCTGGGGACCCCTCTAGAGATAATAAAGATCTATAAAGAGGAATCAGGACCTCCTTCCTCCTGCTGGAAATCCCTCTAGTGATAATAAAGATCTATATAGAGGAATCAGGACCTCCTTCCTCCTGCTGGAGATCCCTCTAGTGATAACTAAAGATCTATATAGAGGAATCAGGACCTCCTTCCTCCTGCTGGAGACCCCCCTGGTGATAACTAAAGATCTATATAGAGGAATCAGGACCACCTTCCTCCTTCTGGGGCTCCCCCCTAGTGATGCACCCCAGAATTTTGCAATCATCTGAAATAAGCACCCCCAAAAAACTGTTTGCCACATTTTTCTGTGGTTTCCATCATAACACAGCATCCATTGAGCTAAATGCTGTAAAATGCATGTAAAGCTTGCCTAAAACTCGTCACAAAACTCATGCAGAGGTGTCAAGTTGGCTAGAAGTTCAATGCTGGGAAGCAGGTCTAGTTTAACTACCAGGGATCATGAAAGGAGATTGTGGGACAAAACTTTATATTTTTGTTCTTGGTATTTTGGGGACTTCAGTGTGAGGTTAAGATAGAACAAGCTAAAGATCGTTGGAAACAAACCTTTAAGTTAAGAGCAAGAAAACTACTAGGGCCGATTTCTGTGGGCAGCCCTGAGACCCGAACATCTCCATCATTTGGAATAAAATGCACGTTTTATTAGGTCAACATAAAATCAACAAAGACTCTGTATTTTCCCTCCGTGGTTTGCTTGGAATCCATGCCTAAAGCTCTGGTCAAAGCTCAACACAAAAATGTTCTTTTAAATGTTTTTCTTAATAGCTGCAACCAGATGTCTATGGAAACCCAAATATTACCTATTACCATCATCCTGGAGATAAGCTTGTACTTGTGGTAGCTTCTCCTCGCTCCCTCCACTTGGATACCTCAGCTTTTATGTTCATACCTGTTAAAGGAGAACTTTGAGGTAAGTGAAAATCACTCATTCTCATAGTTCGAGCCGACGTGTAACAATGAAACTGTCACACGTCGGCTCAATAGATCGGGAAGTGAGCAAACACATACCGTCGCTCGCTCACTTCTCGATCATCTCCCTGCAGAGAGTGGTGATTATTATCAGTCACCACTCTCTGCAGGGATTCCCCCCCGCTACGATCCTCCAGCGCTGACTGGAGGAACGGACATGGGAGGGGGCGGGCACAGGTGGCTCTGCCTCTAGATAGTCAGAGCCAGCTGTCACTCACGCAGCTGAGTGGATCTCGACAGTAATGTCAGGCTCCGTCCCGGTTGCGGCGGTCTCAGTATGCCGCAAGTTGTAGCTCGCGATATACTGAGCCCTGGGTCACGGGAGGACACTAGTATATGTCTATGGGGAAAAACACTATAGTTCTCTTTTAAGTGCCTCCAGCACACTGCTATGGAGCAGAGGAAATAATCAGAGTGTGTACACCATTGGGCAAAAATTGCAGAGGGTCGTGGACTTGGAGAACCCTAGTGGACCCATCATTAGATATACCTTACGCGCAACATGTTGATCTGTGACAGATCACTTAACATGTGATCTGATCTGCGCTTCCAGGTATCTATTATCTACCACGAAAGTCACAGTACTCCCCCTGACAATGTCTTCATCTGCTTTTCTCTCCAGAAAGATGGAGCCATCTTAGTGTAGGCATCACCTAGGGTCACTCACCAACTGAACGGAGATGCCAGCCTAAAGCTGGAACAATCATGTACCCCTTGGTGCCGTGTTCACCAATATCTGACACAGACATTGCTACAAAGTTACAATGTTGCAGTCTCACAATGTTGCAGTCTCATCACTGGCGGAGAGGAGACTGAGGAAATGCTTCCTACTTCCTGCAGCAGACTGATGACATCATCTCAGCCTAGGCAAAGGCACTAAACTGGAGCTTAAGCTGGGCTTTCTAATGATAAGGGGTGGATATGTTCTGAGAAATGATACTCCTCTTACATATTGTGACACACCAGGAATCTATTCATGAAGACTTGTACAGATACTGAAAGGTGCACATACAGGGAGATATCTGCCCGTCACTGTTCTTAGACAGTAGGTGTCTATCTATAGCATCCCTAAATCATTCTTGCGTCTACCCAATATGTCATTGTGTTCCTGGTCTCTGTAACACACAAAGCTTTTCCACAGTGTCTCTGTATTCCTTTATGACATCGCCATTCCCCTTTACACGAGCACCTGGTGTTCTCTGTCATCCTGTAATGATGTAGATGTTCCCAGATAAAACTGTTATGACTGTACAGGAAGACAATAAAGATTACTAGTGTTTGGAAAGGAGCAGTAAATTTATATGAACTCAGCTCAGCACGATTGGCCACATCGAGTCCTTTGTTATGGGATTCGGAGTGGAGCGTTGGTGGCGATTGAGGCCCGGGGGTGGTGGACAGGACCATCGTGGAGCCAAGGGCAAGCCAGGGCAATGACCTGGTATACTGTCCCTGTGCCAGCATGATGCAGGCTGTTTATATAAAGAGGAGAAGCAGAGGCCACAGTTTATCAGCGCTTGGTCATTGGAAAGTTACTAGTTCTGTATATAGTGACAGAGCCGCTGGTGGTGGATCTACATTGCCCTCCACATAATATATGGAAATATATGATAGTGCCTCCATTTGAGCCTCCTAGGCCCCTGGGAGCTGCAAATAAATGGAAGCACTTGGATGTCTTTTTCTGCATTAAAAAAAAATCTAATGTAACCTGCAATGTGTTCATGTAATTTCTGAAGTTTCATTCAATATTTCCTTAAAATAATACCTGCTGATCCTCCCATGAGGATCCTTACTCAGGCATTTTCTGTTATGGGGTGACAAATGTCTACCAATTGCTCTCCTGTATTGTCACCCTGTCACATTCACCCGTGGTGGAGACTACAAGAGGTCGTGCCGACACATTGCAGAGGCATGGTCCACCATTGTCGCTATCAGGAAGGCGGTCCAGGGCGATGATGTTCAATCAATGTTGGAGCGAGTGGCTGGAAATGACTGAAGGAGATCAGCAGCACAAAAAATTAGAATAAAACAAAAGAAAAGCGAAACAAAAATGGCAACTGTATATGATAGAGACGCGTCAGGAAACTAAATGTCCTCCACTAATGGTTGAGATCTACTCCGAATGTATACAATAAAATGCTGATGCTTTGTCCTATCACCGCTGCAAGACCTGTGAGCGCCTCTATCTAGTTTGGATTTGTAAACAGAGAAAGAAAGAGAGAGAGAAATAGAGTGAAGGTGCGATAGAGGAAGAGAGAGAGAGAAGAAGAGAAAGAAAGAAAGAAGATAGAGAGGGACTGAAATAGAGAGAAAGAATGAGAGAGAGGAATATATACCAGAGGGGGAGAGAGAGAGAGAGAGAGAGAGAGAGAAGGGGGAGGGAGAGAAAGAGGGTGGGAGAAAGAAAGAAAGAAAGAAAATAGAGAGGGAGAGAAACAGAAAGATAAAAAGAGAGAAAAAACGAGAGAGGAATATATACTAGAGAGAGAAAGTAAGAAAGAAATAGAGTGAGGGTGCTAGAGAGAGAAAGAGAGAGAAGGGGGAGAGAGAAAGAAAGAAAGAAAGTGGGGTGTGATAGAGGGGGAGAGAGAGAGAGGAGGGGGAAAGAGAGAGAGAAAGAAAAAGAAAGACAGAAAGAAAGAAGATAGAGAGGGACAGAAATAGAGAGAAAAAATTAGAGAGAAGACTATATACGAGAAGGAGAGAGAGAGAGAAAGAGAAGGGGGGGGAAGGAAGGAAGAAAGAAAGAGAGATAAATAGAGTGAGGGTGCGATAGAGGGGGAGAGAGAGAGAGAAAGAAAGAAAGAAGGAAAAGAGAGGGAGAGAAATAGAGTAAAAAAACAAGAAAGAGGAATATATACGAGAGAAAGAAGAAAGAATAAGACGAAAAATATAAATCAACATAAATAAAGAAAAACAAAGAGAAATGGAGCAAAATAGAGAAAGTGAAAGAGAGAAAAAAAAGAGAGAAAGAAATGGAGAAAGAAAGAATCATTCAGCAGTCTGTGTACCCGATCTCTCTTCTCTCTCTCTCTCTCTCTCTCTCTCTCTCTCTCTCTTCTCATCTCTCTTCTCTCTCTCTATCTCTCTCTCTCTCTCTCTCTCTCTCTCTCTCTCTCTTCCATGTGGGTGTATATTTAGCACGTGGGTGTCAAACGTGAAATTCCACTTTTGCGGAGACAGAACATTTCTCTCCGGGTCACTTATACTGTATATATTATCAGCATTTCAGGGAAGATTGCTGAGTTTTATCTGCTGCTTTCCGGTTAAAACCGACACATACAGGTGAAACTCGAATAATTAGAATATTGTGCAAAAGTAATTGCAGTAAGTGCTGCAAAAGGGGCCCAAACCAAGTACTGAGTACATATGCATGCTTGTACTTTTCAGAGGTCCGATATTGTTCTATGTACAATCCTTGTTTTATTGATTGCATGTAATAATCTACTTTTTTGAGGTTGTGGATTTGGGGTTCTTGGGGTGTTCCTGAGCTGTAAGCCATAATCATCACAATTATGACAAATCACGGCTTGAATTATCTTGCTTTGCATGTAATGAGTCTCTCTCATATATTAGTTTCACCTTTTAAGTTGCATTAGTGAAATAAATGAACTTTGCACGATATTCTAATTATTCGAGTTTCACCTGTACATTCCAGTTATCACCTGAGTGCTTAGTGGAAAGGTCTGCCCACTACGGTGAAATGATCAGCCCCGGTGTATTGATAGGAGACAAACATCTGAGGAACCGATAGAAGTTGTGATTTAGCGGAACATGTCAGGCCAGACCCTAACTGCTCAAAAACATTATGGGGAATTTATCAAAATCTGGAACAGCTGTGCACGGCGACCAATCGGCTTCTCTATTTCATTTTCAAATATTAACTGAACAAACTTAAGAGAGAAGCTGATTGGCTGCCCTGGGCAACCGTTCCAGATTTTGCCAGCTCCAGTTTTGATACATTCCCCCTCTGAGTCTTTTTCTGCTCACTCATTACCGTCGGTGGCTGTTAAGATTTTGGCCGGGCCGATCTCTCTTTAATCCTTTGCATATCAAGTCCGAGTAATCCTGCAGGAATGTGATGTCTTGATACAGATACGGGAACAGGGAACGAACAGACAATAACGATAATCCTCCCACTCAGGAACCCGGCTGGTGTTGCATATTATGACCCCTGTGGTCCGGCCCAAGGACGTTGTGTGTCACTGTCCTTGAGGGACTTTGCTGTTCCGAAACGTCACTCTGATGATGCGACACCTGTGAAGTCCATAAACATTGACTTTTCTGCATGCTGGAGTGCTTGTGACCTTTTTTTTTGTATCTTTTGGACTGTCCTTGACATGCCACGTCTGTATGGAATGCATCTAAAGTGTGCACAGCACAGGGCCTAAAAGGATTTTTGTTTTACTATAGTCAAAAATGCTCTGTGCTATGCTGGCTATGACAAAATAAACACACTAGAGGTATTTTGTGTTATCTCAACGTGTAGATTGTAAGCCACCCTTCTTACAAATTAGCCACGCCTCCCTGTTATCCAAGGCCACACCCACTGCCACTAGGCCAGATCTACTGCCGCCAGGAGCTAAGAGATACAATTGTACTACTTTGTATCTAAATCGAAGGAAACAGCTACTGTAACAAGTTCAGCTCTCACCCCTCTCGTGGTACCATAGCAAATGTTGAAAATATATTAATTTTATTCAAACAAATCCTTTGAAAATCACAGATGAACATAGAAAGTGTCTCAATGATGACAGGTCATAACATTCCTGAGAGATTGTCCCAGGGCCAGCCATGATCATACCATTCCTATCCTCTTGTTCGATTTGCTAAATACCGATGCTATACATACATTTTGTATATACTGTATGTCAATATATCTGTAAAAAATAAGTCAAGGCAACTGGACTTGCTGTATTTTTCTTGAAGACGTTTCAATGGTCATCCAACCAGCTTTTCTCAATTCAGAATGACTGAATTCTGAATTGAGAAAGCTGGTTGGTTGACCATTGAAACATCTTCAAGAAAAATACAGCAGGTCCAGTTGCCTTGACTTATTTTTTTTTACAGATATACCATGACCTGGATGAAGGAGAACCTTCACAGACATGTATGTCAATATGTCTAAAAGCCGTTACTCCGAGTGGTAGGAACAGATAACTCGACACGTTTCACAGAATCACTTGTTATTCTGCTTCCTCGGGAGACTCCCAGGCCTATACTGTTGTTAAAATGTCTTTCAACTGTTGAGACCAGAACAATATAGTTTTTGCATACCACAAAAAAAGTATGTTGAATTAATTGAATACATTGATATTGTCGATACATCGAGCATCATAGAAGCTATCACAGGCGGCTCTGTCGATCAAGAACTGAGCTAAACATACAATGTTTATAAACAATGTTACTTTGTATCTCTCTATCTCCCTCTGATCAATGTTTACAAACAATGTTACTTTGTATCTCTCTATCTCCCCTCTGATCAATGTTTATAAACAATGTTACTTTGTATCTCTCTATCTCCTCTCTGATCAATGTTTATAAACAATGTTACTTTGTATCTCTCCATCTCCCCTCTGATCAATGTTTATAAACAATGTTACTTTGTATCTCTCTATCTCCCCTCTGATCAATGTTTATAAACAATGTTACTTTGTATCGCTCTATCTCCCCCTGATCAATGTTTATAAAGAATGTTACTTTGTATCTCTCTATCTCCCTCTGATCAATGTTTACAAACAATGTTACTTTGTATCTTTCTATCTCCCTCTGATCAATGTTTAATAACAATGTTACTTTGTATCTCTTTATCTCCTCTCTGATCAATGTTTCTAAACAATGTTACTTTGTATCTTTCTATCTCCCTCTGATCAATGTTTAATAACAATGTTACTTTGTATCTCTTTATCTCCTCTCTGATCAATGTTTCTAAACAATGTTACTTTGTATCTTTCTATCTCCCTCTGATCAATGTTTAATAACAATGTTACTTTGTATCTCTTTATCTCCTCTCTGATCAATGTTTCTAAACAATGTTACTTTGTATCTTTCTATCTCCCTCTGATCAATGTTTAATAACAATGTTACTTTGTATCTCTTTATCTCCTCTCTGATCAATGTTTCTAAACAATGTTACTTTGTATCTTTCTATCTCCCTCTGATCAATGTTTAATAACAATGTTACTTTGTATCTCTTTATCTCCTCTCTGATCAATGTTTCTAAACAATGTTACTTTGTATCTTTCTATCTCCCTCTGATCAATGTTTAATAACAATGTTACTTTGTATCTCTGTCTCTTGTATGAAAAATGCCCGGAGTTCAGACTTAACAGGAAGACATGTGAGTATCATAAAATTACTTCCCCCAGGATCAGGGAGCCAGATCCAGCCTCATACAGATCACCAAGCCTATAATATACAAGGAGACAATCTGACAAACAGTAAACGTCAATTCATTGTTAATAAAACTTGCCTCACTTTTCCTCCCTGATGAACTTTCCCCAGAGGTCTCTCAGATTCCTGTCCCCGGAGATGTTTTATTGTCAGAGGTTATGGTGGAGAGTTATTTCCATTCAGTGGTGTATTTATAGAGCTGAACCTCAGCCAGGTCTGAAATAAAGACATTCGCCGAACAGTAACACAAAAGAAGAGCTATACACTCATTACAAAGCTTCGGGTTTAAAGTGTCCCCAAAGCCAAAACGTTTTGGTGTTTTTTCTTGGGTTGGGAACAATTAGAACCCCTGCCAGGTTATTTCTTTACGGGAGGGGGGTTAACTCTCTCTGTTTGGCTCGGTGACAATGGAAAGTGAGAGAATATACAGATCTTTGAGTTGTTACAGGAGCAAGGAGGAAATTCTTCCAATCGGGACACCTGGAGACAACTAATAGGAGTATCAGTTTGGGAATGTTTTCATTTTACTTCCCGTTGTGTCTCTGGGACAGGAAGAAAAAGCAAATCTCCCCTATGAGACACAGACAGTAAAAAAAAAAAAAAAGGGTGCTAACCCTATCCAAAACTAGATACACTGAAGGTATACCTTAAAGTAGACTAAAAAATATATACAAATGACGTCCTTTTGAGGCACCCACTTAACTCAAATACATCAGTTTATATAATATTTTATGAAATATATACTCCATCGTTCTATAAAACCATAAAAAAGAACAAAGGACAATACATCAATAAAACAAATGGCTTCCATCAACTTTTGGCCTCAGTACAATACCCCATACTTAAAGTAGCCTTAGGAGAGGGTGGACCCACTAGTGCTGGAGGAGAGCAGACTTGCAAGTCCACCATAATGTACAAGCGTGCTTAAGGCAAAAGCTACCGCGACTACCATCATTATAGTCTATGTACAGAGTAGATGGTAGTCACTTGAAATTAACTTGCAAGTTTAGGTCTACGGAGAGAAGAAGGTGAACGCGGTGAATGCCGACCACCTGTCAAGAAGCCAGAACCAGAGTTTGTGCTCAGTGGTCTGCACATGCACCAGGTGTTGCTCATAGAGCTTTGCCAGGTTCGGCATCTTTGTGTGCGCACACACGTGTAATTTGAACTTTTGGCACCCTTTGGGCTATTTAGGCTATGACATCCAGTCCTCCTTTGCTGCTTGATTGTCAGCTAGCTTACCTGTGTTCCTGAAGTTCCTGCATTCTGATCTGCTCAACTGTTACCGACCCAGCTTAGCTTGACCTTCTGCTGCTCTCCTATGTTCCTGAACCTCGGCTTGCTTCTGACCACCGTTGCTGTCTCTTCCCTGGCACTGCGCTGCCTGCATGTTGATGACCTCGGCCTGTTCCTGATTACGTTCCTGCTTCCCATCCTGGTACCTTGCTGTCCGCCTGTTAACGACGCGGCCTGTCTTGACCTCGACCTGTCTGAAGAACCATCCTGAAACGCGTCTCTTCTGAACCTGAACCCTGCCTGGATCTACCAGCATTACAGAGACCACCGCCTGGCTGAATCATCATCTTCCATTACTCATTCCTCTCTGCCCCCCCACCCACCCCCTCTGGGGGTAAAAATTTCCTGTAAAATTTTTACAGGAAAAAAGACTCTTATATACGGTAGATTATAGTGCAAAATAAAGACATCCCAGGGCATCATAGGGGGGCATAGCCTTAAGTGGAGGTAGAGGGCACGTGCGGCTGGATATGTTCTCAAATCAACCAATCGTAGCTGAATCGTATGTTATGTACACAAGCATACTGGGATGGATGAGTCGAATAGAAGATAAAAACATCAATGACACGTATATGCTCTTGTTGGCATGGCTTTAGCCGATTTGTTAAGGTCAGTCAGAGCATTTCCGCATGTGCATGAAACGAAATAATTCCAGTAGTTTCATGAGCGCCTGGGGTCATTAAAAGTGGAGGAGAGTAACCAAGATGAGTGAAGAAGGAGAAATGAGGAGAGAAAGGGGGAGAAAAGAAGAGGGGGGGGAAAGAGCAGAGGGATGAGTATAGATGGGAGTATTGGGTAGGAGGGAGCATGTCTGGGAGGTAGCAAGTCCCACTGGGTACCCAGAGGTCCGGTCCAGATCGCCAGGTGTGGGAAGGATAGTGTAGGCAAAATTAGGCGAGGCATGTGTCTGCTTGGAGGATCCAAGGCGTCCAAATGGCTGCGAATTGAGGGTATCGGTCATATAGTTGGGCAGTCAGTTCCTCCATATGCATGATCTTATTAAGTTCCGCGACCCATTCTTTGGTTGATGGCACAATATTAGTGTTCCAGTGTCTGGGGATGAGGATCCTGGCTGCAGTAAGGAAGTATCGTAAAAGGTCTCTTTTAATGGATTTAAAAGATCCTGGGAGAATAGAGAGAAGCGCAACCTGAGGGGGCGTGGTGGGTCACTTGCCGTCACCTTGTGATATGTGTCGAACACTGTGGTCCAGAAGGGTTGTAGTTTGACACAGTCCCACCAGACATGCAGCATAGTCCCCACTGTCAAGTTGCAGCGCCAACAAGTATCAGGAATAGTAGGGGAAAATTTGTGGAGAAGGTACCGGCTTCTATACCATCTAGTGAGTAATTTGTAGCTGCATTCCTGAGTTGAGCTGGACATAGAAAGTTTGTGGGTCAGGGAGTAGGCTTTGAGTTTGTCGTTCTCAGAGAAGGAGCAGCCAAGGTCTCTTTCCCATGCCTGCATGAAAGGTGGGACAGCGTCAACTGTGAGGGTCAGAATCAGTTTGTATAGGGTAGATATCGTGTGTAGGGGGCCAAGGGGTTGATCGCAAATTGATTCAAAGGCCGTGAGAGTTCTGTGTGGGTCGGAGTGTTTGCAGATCGTGAGGTAAAAGTCTCTAAGTTGGAAGTAGCTCAACCAGTTACCAGGTCGTTTTTCGTCTGGAACGGTGAGGGAGATCAGGGGTTTCAGACCTGTGGGGATGAGAGCTGATGATAAGTATGCACGGGAACTAGTGGACCAGTGGAGGAAGGAGGGTCTAGACCACCCCGGTGGAAAATTAGGATTGTGCAGGATAGGGGTCATAGGACCGTCATGTGTTGATATGTGTTTGTATTTAACCAACCCGAAATAGTAGGGGAAAATTTGTGGAGAAGGTACCGGCTTCTATACCATCTAGTGAGTAATTTGTAGCTGCATTCCTGAGTTGAGCTGGACATAGAAAGTTTGTGGGTCAGGGAGTAGGCTTTGAGTTTGTCGTTCTCAGAGAAGGAGCAGCCAAGGTCTCTTTCCCATGCCTGCATGAAAGGTGGGACAGCGTCAACTGTGAGGGTCAGAATCAGTTTGTATAGGGTAGATATCGTGTGTAGGGGGCCAAGGGGTTGATCGCAAATTGATTCAAAGGCCGTGAGAGTTCTGTGTGGGTCGGAGTGTTTGCAGATCGTGAGGTAAAAGTCTCTAAGTTGGAAGTAGCTCAACCAGTTACCAGGTCGTTTTTCGTCTGGAACGGTGAGGGAGATCAGGGGTTTCAGACCTGTGGGGATGAGAGCTGATGATAAGTATGCACGGGAACTAGTGGACCAGTGGAGGAAGGAGGGTCTAGACCACCCCGGTGGAAAATTAGGATTGTGCAGGATAGGGGTCATAGGACCGTCATGTGTTGATATGTGTTTGTATTTAACCAACCCGTCCCAAACAGAGAGAAGAGGGGGCACCGCAAATGGTAGATAAAGTTGCCGAGGTCTAGAAGAAGGGGTGATCCAGCAGAGGGAAGAGATCGGCAACGTCAATAACGATAGTTCCAACTGGACCCAATCCTTGTGGGATGAGTCATAAATTGCATCTAAAATTCTCGTTAGGTGTGAGGCCATGTAATAGTTTTCAACGTGCGGAAGACCAACACCTCCATCCCGCTTGGGACGAGTCAGAATGCCATATCGAACACGCGGTCTCCTACCCTTCCAAATGTAGTGGGTTAAACCTAGCTTAAGGGAGCGGAAAAAAGATTTAGGCACATCGATGGGGACAGTCTGGAACACATAGAGCAGTCTCGGTAGGATATCCATTTTGTAAAGGGCCATGCGGCCAAACCACGAGTGGGACTTTGTAAGCCAGGTTTTGAGTTTTTGGGAGATAGAGGATAACAGTGGTTTATAGTTCAAATCATAAAGAAGGTCGAGGTTGGAGGGTAAGAGGATACCTAGATATTTCAGGGCTTGTGTTTGCCATTGGAAGGGATATGAAGACTGTATCCGGGCAACCTCCCGCTGGTCCAACGTGACATTCAGAGCTTCAGTAATTGCTTGTTTTTGATGCGTTCACAAAGCACAAATGTGTGAGCAGAGACTAAAACAGGGGTAGGCAACCTTGGCACTCCAGTGGTGGCGAAACTACCAATCCCACAAGCCATTGCAAAACTCTGACAGCCGCAGCCATGGCTCCCATAGGCAGAGGCATGGTGGCATTTGCAGTTTCGTCACAGCTGGAGTGCTGAGGTTGCCTACCCCTGGTGGGAAACAATAGTGTTTGGCTGGGAAATTCCATCCCACCCAATTGTACTTCTATCTGAGTATTATCTAGGGTTGTAGAGGGGTTTACCAACATACATGCATCTTGACCTTTCTTCTACACTGAGTGGCCAGATTATTATGACCACCTGACGTTTGTAGGCAAATTAGCTATCATTTGGCGCTGAAGTTGCTAGAGGGCCAGACCATTATAAATAGGGAAGCAGGTTGGTTACCACGACAGTAGAAGTGATTTGTTTCTGAAGATACGGGGAAACAACGCGATTTAACAGCCTTTGAACGTGGGATGATTGTTGGCGCTCGGAGCCATGGAGCGAGTATCAGCAAAACAGCAGAATTCATTAAATGTTCAAGAGCAGCTCATTGTTAAAGCGTTTAAAGACCGGACTGTCAGCCGAAAATCTGGGTCTGAATGCGAATTGTGGCCGTCAGCGACTAGTCAATGTTAGGGCAGAACAGAGAGTGGCAAGACTGGTACAAGACAACAGAAGGGCAACAGTGCCGTGTCAGATTCCTCGCATCACCTTTCAACATCTCGTGGAGTCACGAGGCGGCCCAACGAAGTACTGATGGGGTGGTCATAATAATCTGACCACTCAGTGTATATCCCGCACCCAGCACGCACACCTCGGGGCCCTGTATTCGTACCCATCTGGCCCATTCTGGAACAAGCGCACTTTTGCTAATCATAGTAATAGCAACAAATTAAAGAAAATAATAACAGTAACAATGTTGATGGTGGAGGAACAATTTGTTTCTGACATCCGACTGACTTTTTCTCTCCAGCCATCCAAGTGAGAGCCGCCGAGCAGACTTTCTCCTTCGCCTTACATGGGCCGAAACGTCGGATAATTTACGTTTTTTGTCATGTTGGAGATCTCGGCGGGGAGAAAAGCGGCCTGGGACGGCTACATTGTGTTTGTTGAATGGAAGATTAATAAACAGAATTCAAACATCACGTAGCCAACAGCTGCTGAGAAGTCACCACAGATCCCAGACATCCAGAAATAGCTCTCGTCTTCCTCTGAGTACCGCTCATGTCTGTATGAAGCTGGAGAAATCTAGCGGGGCTTTTCAAACCGTCATCCTAAGAGGACCTGTCATAGCGCACAGAGCTCCAATGCCGTTCTCCCAAAACGGCTGAGCGATAACGTGTCACTCTTCTTTATGGTAAATACTCACCATGCGCTGCACACCATTGGGAGTACCCGCGATGTCCATCCAAATGGCAAAGGAAGGGGCAAAGCAGATAGGATTTGAAGCAGAGACAGGGAGCTGCCGTTGCTGACCTGATTCTGAAAACGCAAAGCCGCCTGGCTGTCATGCCGACCCTGTGGCTTAAAAGCTGAACCCCGGGCAGATATAAAAGGGGGTGCAAATAGTCCGGCTCAGTATTCGTTGTATTTTTCAAAATGCAATTACGGAAATTCGACCTGATATCATCGCCAACACCACTGCAGTCCCTGTACAGCAGAGCTCACAGCGGGAAAGTTAGGAGCAGTGCAAAGGAAACAATGGGCTGTGCTGCAGTGCAAAGAGCATGCTAATGGGAAGGAAGGGCAGAGTGACAGAGAGATGAACCCTTCAGTCTGCTGCTTCTCCTTTCACTGTCCAGTCACAGGCTTGGGGGAGGGACAAGACCTGAAAGTGTTACTTAGTTGCAGAGGTCTCCTACCCTGCCAGCTGTATGGCTGTGCAAATCTCAGGACTGGAGGGACATAAATACAAATGCTTTGGCAGGTAAAACAGCTCCCATTGTTGTATTGTGTCTGCGTGTTCAGCTGTGGGAGTTGAGCACTGACCAGGAACAAGTATGCAGATAAGAAAACTGGAAGTGAAGTCATAACTTCTTATCTGCAGGCAATGATTCAATGGCAGCTGCAGCTTTTTATCTCCTTCAGCAGTAGCTTCTGTAAAACATAACTGTGCTTACATAAGGTTATCCTTTAACCCTTCCCCGACCCCCCTCCTTCACCCCTCCCAAAGTCTTATACTCACCTGTCCTCACTGCTGCTGCAAACAATACCAGCCGATCCCCTGCGTAATCTGCAGGAGACTTTCAGGGGGGTAGTTAAATGATAACCATAGGGAAGTGAAGTTATCCTTTACACCTTGAGATGCCTCAGAGAAATCATTGCTCAGGGCTTCCATTTATATATATTATTTTTTTTTGCAGTGTTTATTACGTTTTTTTAGAAGCAAGTATAAAAATAAAACAACTTACAAAGTAAAACAACATACAACATACAAAGGCAGCATCAGTTGAGCGAACCTGGTAATAGTAGCAGAGCTGTAAACAACAGCAACCACCTTGGAAAAGTACATGATAATGTGCCCAGATACGAGCCGTACCTCCGCTCAAAATCTTGCCCCTGGGGTGGGGGGTTTCAGATTGTTAAAGCTCTCCCCTCTAAGGAGGTCCGTGTTATAAAGTCAGGCACGGGACTGGGTCTCCAGCATGGGGGTAACCAAGGGAAGCCCTGCGAGATGCCAAGTACCCCACACATCAGGTGCTGCGCCCTACTTAGAGCCGCCTTACAACACAAACATAACCATCGACTTATGACATCACACGACAAGTGGACAACAGAGGGGTACACAGACGTACGGAGACACAGGGGAGGAGAAAAGAAGAGGAGAGAGGGAAGTGGAAGGGTGGGGAGTGGAGAGGGTAGAGGTGATTGCGTGGTCATAAAGGGTGGATCATGCATTTATGTCAGTGTCTTAAACTCATCCATTGCCATAAACATTAACCATGGCCTCCATCTGGACTGAAACGCCTCGGACCTGTCCAGCCGCTCGGCAATCAGCTCCTCGGATCTCATTAAACGGCACATTTCCGCAGACCATTCCCCCAGTGTTGGAATCACCTGGGTCCATTTATATTTTTAATAGTCAGAGTGAATAAAAGGCCGGTACCGATCTCCTTTTATTTTCAGTTCTGATTGGACCTTTAAAGCAACCTTGCATGAAAATAAAACTGGGAAAAGGGTTATGCCTACAAAAGAACAGTGTGTATACAAAGGTCTCCTGCTGCGTGTACCGCCGAGTGCCATTCTGTTGAAGTCAAATTTGCACCCCAGAAGCCTGCTGGGAAACTGACACTTCTGGCAGTGTTGATTTTCTGTGTTCCCTGCAGCGCTCAATGGTTTCACCCGCACATCTATACGTCACCACTTGGTTCTGTTGCGCCATGAAGCTGGTGGAAGGAACCATTGACCAGAGCAGGGGACCAGGTCAACACTCCCAGACGTGTTCGTTTCCCAAAGGACTTTAGGGTAAAATTACCCGTCACTGAAGTCACTTTTGGCAGCGTGGGCAGCAGGACAGCCAAGCATCTACACTCCTCTTCTGCAGGCATCGGCTTTTGGCCAGTTTAATCCTTCGCAATGATCTGTAGAGCTGTTGAAGCTGCGACATTTCAAAGGGCAGTTTGCATGATGTTAGTCTGGATGGGTGTAATATTTACCTCCGTCTCTGGTGCTGTCCCCTGCAGTAATCCTATTCCACCACAAGATGTCCTCAGTCTTCTGGGCTTGAAGGTTGCCCAGTGTAAATCCACCTGGAAGACTGAGGACATGCTGTGAGTGCAGGCAGGTGTATCATGGTTAGGGTTGCCACCTTTTCTTCAAGCAAATCCCGAACACACTCTAGCGACGCGCTGACTTTTTTGGGGGGAGAATGAGTTGTGGCTTATTCATATGTAAATAGCGCCGCCCATTTATATGTAATTAGCACAGTTGAGACTATTTTCAGTGGGGGGCCAGTAGCCCCTATCTTAATTTTGGTTGCCCCTGTCTGCCTGACAACTTGTGTCCGGGTTTCTGCTGCCATGAAACCCGGACACAGCATTCAAAACCCGGACTGTCCGGCTGAATCCTGGACAGGTGGCAACCCTAATCATGGTGCAATGTCATTACATCAACACCGCCCTCTGCATCAAGGATTGCCCACAGCTAGGAGAAAATCTGAAGAGCAGCATAGCTGCCACATGATCCACTATGTCATTCAGCCACCATCGGAGGCCACAAATGCACAGGAAGTTCATACAAAGAGTCTACAGCAGGGGTAGGCAAATTCCAACCCTCCAGCTCTGGTAAAACTACAAATCACCTCATGCATCTGCCTCTGGAAGTCATGCCTGTGGCTGTCAGAGACTCTCAATGTCTAATGGGATTTGTAGTTGCACCGCAGCTGAAGTTGCCCACCCATGGTCTACAGGATGTGCACATTGCAGGGAGAGAACAAAACAAGAACAAAGGAAGACGAAAACTATATTTGATTGTAACAAAAATGATTGCCGTCCTGTTTTACTAGCAGTGCGCTGCAAAACAAAGCATTCTTTCGTGAGAGAATAGTCTTACAGTAACATTGCCATGGCAATCTTTATAAAGCGACAACATAGTACGTGGCGATGTACAGCGAACAATCAAGAGGTGCAAATGACAAATTCCAGACACAGCAAGTGCAGAGAGATGTGACCGGTGAGGAGAACCGGACCCTATTTATACAATGTTATAGCCATGCACATCCGCTGACTGCTCATTGGCACGGGCCTCCACGGGTCCAGGTCAGTTATAATGTGCAAAGGAGGACTGCAGGCTAATGTGTATGGCGGCGAGAGATTGGAAGCCAGAGCGCGAACAATAGCAAATCACTGATAAGATCAATGCAACCTGCAAATAGCTATTGACAGGAATGGATCGACCTCTGTCAAATCTACTGAGATATGGATATCCCAGATTTACGGCAAACAGTAGCAGATGGGAATCTGCGGTACGGGTGGAAGGATCAGGGAGGCAAATGTGCTTTGTAAGTCAATTGGCCAATGGTTGGCGATCTGTTCATTCTTCGTTTAGAAATATGACCTATAACTGGATCAATAATTTAAAGAAGAACTCCAGCTTTTAGAAAAACATACCCCTGAAGTGGGGCTTACCCCCCGCAATGCAAGGGTTAACTGCTTCTTTTTGTCTAGGGGGCTCAAACAAAGAAGATTTGATCACCCGATCCACGGTCCCGCCTGGCTACTAAAATGGTAAGTGCAGCCTCTTCTCCCCTGGGCTACAGCGGTCTAAGGACCCGCGTCATCATCATGTCTAATACGGGTCAATTAGACGTGAAGACGCCGAGGGACATTTCACAGCCAGAGCGGAGAGAAGGAGGTGAGCGGTCACTGCCACAGGAAGGAGAATCAGGTGAGTATTTCTTCTTTCTTTATTTTCACCCCTGGAGAAAAATGAGCAGTTAACCCTTGCAGTGCATGGGGTAGCCCCACTGCTAGGGTTCATTTCTCTAAAACCTGGAGTTCTTCTTTAAGTCCCTTTCAAGCCATAAGATTGCAAACATCATGATAGGAAGAAAGGTCGCAATCCGCCATATACAAATTAGACCGATTACCAAAATTTGATTACTTTCACTATACATGTAAACTGCAGAAAAATTTGGTTCGGTTCGGATATTTAGTTATCTCGGGATTCAAGTCCGAAATTCAATTCAGTTCGGGTTTCGGATTCGGACGAAATCCGAGTTTTAGTTCGTTTCGGATGAGTTTACGAATATTCGTTGCGTATACCATAGAACACCATATACAGATATTAATACTAAAGCTGAGGCTTCTAGACGGCATTCAGGATCCAAACTTCCAAATTGCATTCGAAAGCTCCCAAATGCCATTCGGGTCTGGGAGCCTCAGCTTTAGTATTATATTTATATGGCTCCCAGACCCGAATGGCATTTGGGAGCTTTCGAATGCAATTTGGAAATTCGGATACCGAATGCCATTCGGGTCTGGGAGGCTCAGCTTTAGTAATATATGTACTGTATGTACTGTATATGGCTCCCATGTTGCCGTAACGAAAATTCATCTTCAGACCCATTCGGAGGCATTGAATCAAAAAACACATCTGATTGGCCAGAAAAGTCACATGTCTGATCCATTTTCGTTTTTTTAACAAAATTCCGACGGGATCTGAAATTTTGAAACGGAAAATCGGATTCAAACACATTCGGATGCATTGGTATTGGGAAATTCGGATGTGTCGGAAATGCCTGAATTTCGGAAAATTAGTCCGAATTTTGATTAGGAACGAAACGCATCGCACATGTCTAACTTTCACTATAGAAAATATAAAATCCAGTGGAATCCTCTGCAATCCAACAGAAAGCGTTTGGATTTTTCTGGAAAGGTCCAATTGTGCTCGTTATGCCTCCATCAACCGTCGGTCGATCGATGAATAGCTCTATTACAATTAGTAATTCTGACCAAAAAAATTAGGGATGCACCAATACTAGTATCGGTGCCGATGCCAAGTATTTTGGTGAGTACTCGCCCAAATGCTCTGATGCCTAGCCCGATACCTGAGCTTCTGGACCGGGCGCCGTGTAATGACGAGATGGCCGGCTCTCTGATCGGCTGGGAAGCTGGCTTCATGCTCCCTCATCACCAGGTGACGAGGGAGCCGGCATCCTGGCCAGGAAGCTGGGTGCCGCGTCATTACACGATGTCCGGCTTCCTGATTGGCCAGAAAGCCGGCTCCATGCATGGAGACAGCTTCCCTGCTAATCGGGAAGCCGGGTGGCAAGTCTTTACACGCCGCCCAGCTTCCCGGCTAATCAGAAAGCCAGGTGGCGAGTAATTACATGCCGCCTGGCTTCCTTAATGGTACTTCCGGTATCGGTATTCGGTTTCAGCGAGTACCGGAAAAAATATCAGTACTCGATACTGAAAAACCGGTGCATCCCTAAAAAATGAAATCAAAAGTTTGACGGAACGATGGGATTTCCACGTACATGCCGACCATGAGCAGCCAACAATACGGAAAGGTCCGTCGGGTCAATGGGCTTACAATCTAAAGCCCCATGAACGCACAGCGCACATGGCGGAGTGTAGAAAGGTCATTTATCCGTGGCGGCGGCTGGGATGCTTCAGTACTTTTCCATTCTGCCTCAGATTCCGTTGAGTTGACAGCTGCTTGAAGAGCGCACGTGACATCCATCAGCTGGTGTGACAATTAGAAGGACGGCCCGTCCAGAGAGAGACAGAGAGAGAGAGAGAGAGAGAGAGAGAGAGGAGGGGAACATTCTCTCTGCTGCTGCTGCTGCCAGCCAAGACACCAGATAGCCTGAGAATGTCCTGGCGCTGTTCATATAAACAAGGAAAAAATTGAAAAATTCTTAGCGCTATTCTGCACAGAATTAGAATATATAACGTCACCGCTAAAACCCCTGGAGATGGGTCACGGGGCTTACAGTTGGGGCAACAGTATGAGTTAAAAGAATCAGACCCCCAAGCAGAGAGAGTAGCAGTGACTGGTCTTTATTAGAGGAGGGGGCGGAGACAAGACCAGTCACCATGAACAAGCAGAGAGAGCAGCAGTGACCGGTCTTTATTACAGGAGGGGGCGGAGACAAGACCAGTCACCCAGCACATAGAAAGAGAGCAGTATTGACCGGTCGTTATTACAGGAGGGGGTGGAGACAAGACCAGTCACCCTGCACAAGGAGAGAGAACAGCAGTAACCGGTCTTTATTACAGGAGGAGGCGGAGACAAGACCAGTCACCCTGCACAAGGAGAGAGAACAGCAGTGACCGGTCTTTATTACAGGAGGGGGCAGAGACAAGACCAGTCACCCTGCACAAGGAGAGAGAACAGCAGTGAGCGGTCTTTATTACAGGAAGCTCCAAGTCTCACACTGGATTACTGCACAGGTCAGGAAGAAACACACAAAGCTCACAAAGGAAGATTCAATATTTGCGTATTCCGGAGTTCACCTCTGATATCCATGCCCCGTAGGGGTACGGCAAACAAATGATAGGGGTAAAAAAAAATGAAACTGGATTTTGGGCAGTACTAAACCTTCCTATTCTGGTGACAACCCAGCCTGACACCGGGGCAGAAAGTTCCCGGCAAAAAAAAACTGACGGACAATGTAAAACTATTATTATATCACCGGAGTTCCAATAGAACCGTCCTCTGTATTTATAAATGATCGGATAAAACGAGCACCGCCCTGATCATGGCAGCTGGAAGATAGATTTATAGCAGGTTAACCCCGTGCCATAAATGAGCTCCGGGCCAGGCAGGTATGTTGTTTTCGCTCGGGGTGCTGCTGCTGGTTTTGTAATCAGATGACGTTCCTCCGATATAGAATTCCGTGAAGTCAACACTAAGCCGCCAGGAGCCTATTCCCAGCCACGGGCCGCACAGCTCTTAGGGGACCGGCTCCAGAGGGTTCTTAGTACGTTCTGTCCGCCAAGTGTCCAGCGTCATTCTTCACAAGCGTGAGAGGAACACAGCTGCCCAATGACATCATTACAGTCCGAATTGTGTACATCGATCACCCCGTCCAATAATGGCCACCTGTCACCAGTGCCGAGGAGGGATGCAGGAGTAGCATCCCAACGAGGATGGCAGGGGTAGCAACTACTACAGGGCCCATAACCCCCATGGGCCCAGCTCTGGTGCCCATTTAGAGTTGATACCCGGCATGGCTGGTAACAATTGGACTAGCTGACGATATTAGTAATTGGAAAGAGCTCACGTGGTTGGTATCTATACCCAGAGAAGATGAAAATCTTATCCAGGTACAGGAAAATTTGTATAACAAAATCCTGGGGACTTCTCCCAAAGATTGGACATAATTTTGTTACTTTTTCAGTTGTAGAGTAAGGAAGGATTATAACCTCTTCCAGGTTGTTGTTGTTTTTTTTTTTTGCTGTATGTGTCCACGTGTGGAAGATTTAAATCACTTCCTGTCCCTGGTGGCACCAGTAACGGGGAGAAGAAAGGATATGAAATCTTCCCATGGAGTCAGAAGAGAAGAGGAAAGGTAAGAGAAGAGAAGAAGAAAGGAAAGAAAAGAGGAGGGAGAAGAGAAGAGGAAAGGAAAGAGGAGGGAGAAGAGAAGAGGAAAGGGAAGGGAAGAGGAGGGAGAAGAGGAAAGGGAAGTGAAGAGAAGAAGAAAGGAAAGAAAAGAGGAGGGATAAGAGAAGAGGAAAGGGAAGAGAAGAGGAGGGAGAAGAGAAGACGAAATGGAAGTGAAGAGAAGAAGAAAGGAAAGAAAAGAGGAGGCAGAAGAGAAGAGGAAAGGGAAGGGGAGAGAAGAAGAAAGGAAAGAATAGAGGAGGCAGAAGAGAAGAGGAAATGGAAGAAAAATCATTATGGCTACCTGGTTAGAGATTAGCTGGCACATCTGTCCAAAACTAAGAAGAACATTTTTGGGTAGACCTCTGCTTAAATTTGACCCGACTCCCTGCCTCAGACTTCCTATAAGAACTTCTTCAACAGATCTCAGACTATTTATCCTGGTTGGCGGAAGATTTGTTCCTCTATAGCAAGATTTAGTGACCCAAATTATCATCATTGCACATTACGTTCCTGGTTCAGGCTTCAGAGCCAAGCTCTGGTCTCCCTACATGGCAAGATGTTGTTTCAGCGGACGTGCCAGTCTGCCATGGGCAGTCTTTTGTCCTTTATGTATATTTTTATAGCTGACGCGAAGACATCCATCATTGATAGACTTGCCATGTTCCAAATTCCTTTGTTTCAATTTGCCCTTGAAACCGGCACAAGCCCGTGTCAGGTTTCTGTTTAGGATGAAGACTCCATGGCAGCAAGGTGAGAACGGCAACTCCTTGTATAGATGATAAAATGAACTGTGTTCCAAAGGAGAGACGGTATATACATTAAGGGTTTCATTCACACCTATCCTGTCCCTTGCGGTCATTAAGGCATGCAAGTTATTGAGTGATAGATCAAGGCAGCCCATTCACCACAATGGACCGCAAATCGGTTTTACAGCCTTCTTATGTAACGCAGCACTTCACAATGCATGGTAGGTGAGCTGCAATGCATGAATGTGTGCATGGAGCGTTACTGCAACACATAGATGTACAGTATATAGGCCTAAAGGAAACTTTGAAACGCCTAAATCATTTGCTGTAGATAAAATACAAATCAGTTACAGAATTCCCCCCTAGGTTCGGCCCTGGTTTGGGGGTCCCAGAACAATGTTGCTCTGTAGTTTGGAGGTTCCAGAACAATGAAACACTAATGACTGCAGATCATAGACTAATGGCCCACTGACATCAGGGGATCATAGAACAATGGAGCACTGATGCTTGGGGATCATAGAACAATGGAGCACTGATGCTTGGGGATCATAGAACAATGGAGCACTAATGCTTGGGGATCATAGAACAATGGAGCACTAATGCTTGGGGATCATAGAACAATGGAGCACTAATGCTTGGGGATCATAGAACAATGGAGCACTAATGCTTGGGGATCATAGAACAATGGAGCACTAATGCTTGGGGATCATAGAACAATGGAGCACTGATGCTTGGGGATCAAAAAGGAATTGTGCACTGTGGCTTGGATCTCATAGTACAATGCCACACTGACTTTTGTTGGTCATAGAACAATGGTGTATTGATGGTTAGGGATCATAGAACAATTGTGCATTGATGCACAGGGATCATAGAACAATGGTGCATTGATGCTTGGGGATCATGGAGCAATGGTGCATTGATGCTTGGGGATCATGGAGCAATGGTGCATTGATGCATGGGGATCATAGGGCAATGGTCCATTGATGCCTTGTGATCATAGAACAATGGCACATTGATGCTTGGTGATCATAGAACAATGGCACATTGATGCTTGGGGATCAAAAAGCAATTGTGCACTGTGGCTTGGATCTCATAGTACAATGCCACACTGCCTTTTGTTGGTCATAGAACAATGGTGTATTGATGGTTAGGGATCATAGAACAATTGTGCATTGATGCTCGGGGATCATAGAACAATGGTGCATTAATGCTTAGGGATCATGGAGCAATGGTGCATTGATGGTTAGGGATCATAGAACAATTGTGCATTGATGCACAGGGATCATAGAACAATGGTGCATTGATGCTTGGGGATCATGGAGCAATGGTGCATTGATGCATGGGGATCATAGAGCAATGGTCCATTGATGCCTTGTGATCATAGAACAATGGCACATTGATGCTTGGGGATTATAGAACAATGGCACATTGATGCTTGGGGATCATAGAACAATGGCACATTGATGCTTGGGGATCAAAAAGCAATTGTGCACTGTGGCTTGGATCTCATAGTACAATGCCACACTGCCTTTTGTTGGTCATAGAACAATGGTGTATTGATGGTTAGGGATCATAGAACAATTGTGCATTGATGCTCGGGGATCATAGAACAATGGTGCATTAATGCTTAGGGATCATGGAGCAATGGTGCATTGATGCATGGGGGTCATCGAACAATGGTGCATTGATGCATGGGGGTCATCGAACAATGGTGCATTGATGCTTGGTGATCATAGAGTAATGGTGTACTGTGGCTTGGATCTCATAGTACAATGGTGGTCACAGAATAAAGGTCTACTGATTCTTCAAGGTCCCAGAACTTGGTAGTCATAGAATAATGGTGCTTGGTGGTCATGTGAATTATGCTGTTGACATGTTTGTGGAGGAACGGTGTTGGAATAAGACCTCATCCTTCTCGTGTGCAGCCTAGAATTCCAGGTTTTGCCTTGATCAGCTGTTAATGTAATCATCAATGGTGTCAAGATAGTGAGTATCAATCAACACGGCTATTAATAGTCAATTGACACTTGAGTTTACACAGCACCTGCCACTGAAATTCCCCAGAGTACTTCACATGAAACAGAGATAAATTGTGCTAAATATGAGATGTTGGCAAAGCAGAGATTTATATGCTACAATTACAGATCATCTCCAGGCAATGAGGGCAATCCACTGATAAACTTCTAATGCTATGCAGGGACTTTGTTCAGGGACTCATGTCTACTGATGTGCCAGGGTGTGTCTGATCAAACAGGTTTGATTGTAATCACTTTTGCTGTTGAGGGCTTATATACTTAAATGCTAAGGGTCAGGCCACCCAAAAGTGATGTTTTAGTTACAAGTGGAGCTTGGTGGGCTGAGTCATCATGTGGCTTTTTATAGATTTTGGTACTCAAAAAGAAAAGGGAAGGTTTAGGAAAGTCAAAAGGAAGGTGAAAAGAGAGACAGATATAAGGACTGGAAAATTAAATGGGAAGGAAAAGAAGAGGGAAGAAAGCAAGGCAAGAAAAAGGAAAGAGAACTAATGGCAAGGGAAGGGAGGAAAAGGTGAAAAGGAAAAGTCAGATAAGACAAGGGAAGAGAAGAGGGAAGGAAAGAGAGGATAAGATGGGAAGGTGGAAAGGGAAGAAAAAAATAAGGGGGAAGAGAAGGGTAGAAAAGAGAAGATGGAAGAGAAGATAAGTGGGAGGAGTAGACAGAAGAAAAGAAGCAAGAAAAGAGAAGATTAAAGAGAAGAAAAAAGGAAAGGGAAGAAGAAAGAGAAAAGATGGAAAAAAGAGAAGAGGGAAGGGAAAATAATACATAAAGGGAAGAGAAAATGGAAAAGAAAATGAAAGGAAAAGGGAAGGAAGAGAATGGAAGAGGAAAGGGGGGGGAGAAGAAAGGAGAGTAGAGAAGGGGTAAAAGAAGAAGAAAGGGAAGAGAAGAGAAGGGAAGGGAAGAAAAAAGAAGAGAAGAGGAGGGAGAAGAGAGGGGGAAAGGAAAGAAAAGAGGAGGGAGAAGAGAAGAGGAAAGGGAAGAGAAGGGAAGGGGAGAGAAGAAGCGAGAGAAGAGGAAAGGAAGGAATAGAGGAAGAAGAAGGGAAGAGAAGAGAATAGGAGGGAGACGAGGAAAGGGAAGAAAAGAGGAGGGAGAAGAGGAAAGGGAAGAGAAGAGGAGGGAGAAGAGGAAAGGGAAGAAAAGAGGAGGGAAAAAAGAAGAGGAAAGGGAGGAGAAGAGGAGGGAGAAGAGAAGATAAAAGGTAAAATAAAAAGGAGTAAAAGAGAAAGGAAAGCAAAAAGGGACAAGGAAACGGAAAGGTAAAAGAGAAGATGGGGAAAGAGCAGAACTTGAAGAACAAAAAAAGAGAGAGAATTTCAGATAAGAGGAAAGACAAAAAGAAAAAGAAAACAGGTGATGAAGAAAGAGCAGAACTGGAATAAGACGAAAAGAGAGAGGATTGTAGAGAAGAGGAAAAGCAAACGAAAGAGAAAAAAAAAGTGATGGAGGGGGAGCAGAAAAAGAAGAGCGAGATATGAGACAGCAAGTGATGAGAAAGAAAGGGAAGGGAAGATAAGGGGAAAATCATAACAAAAGTGAGAAGAGGAGATATAGAACAGAACTAAAAGAAGAATGAAAAAATTAAGAGAACGGGGTAGAGGAAAGGAAAAGGGGAGATGAAGAGCAGAGCTGGAGGAGATAATTGTAAAAAAAGAAAGGATTCAAATAAATTACAAGGGAAAAAAGTAAACCAACATAAATCAGACAAAGACAAAAAAGGAGTAACATCTCATTGTAACATCAGGCAAAGACAAAAAAGGAGTAACATCTCATTGGATTGAACATTATCTCCCCATTGACTTTGATCACTCGCTGTTGGTTTTTGACATATTCAACCACCATAAGAGCCCCTTACAAACAAGTATGGGTATGAAGCGTATGAAGGGGTCTGGATCCACCCCCAGTTACCCCTCTACCCTCCCCTTTCCATGGGACTTTCCCTAGTCATTCCCTCTCAGTTCTTGCTCTTCTTCTCTATGTCTTTTCCTTTTATGTTGTCCACCTATTTACAACCCATTTGGGCCAAGGAGGTGCTTTCGACAAGGAAAGGAAGAGGAGCAGTGGAGGGGGAAAGAAGAAGAGGAGAGGAAAAAAAGGGAAGATGAAAAAGAAGAGAAGAAAGAAAAGAAGAGGAAATAGAATAGAATTGTAACTGTCCCTAGTCATTCCCTCTCTGTTCTTTCTGTTCTCCTCTCCATCTTTTCCTTATATGTTGTCCATCTATATACAACCCATTTGGGCCAAGGTGTTGCTGTGGTCCCAGTCACTGCTTATACCACCCCAAACAAACCCATTCCCTAAGCTCCACTTATTTAGGTCTATGGGGGCATGTTTCACTCACTTTATTTTATTGCTTGTACTCTAATGTTATGGGATCGTATTTTGTTATCTACCACTTTACTGGCCACAGTGGCACTCACCAGAGGAACATAGTGGACATATAGCTATATGATGCGCCCACGGTCAGCCACCATAGTTAATGACTAATAGGCTGGTTATCCTCCTAATTGTCAGGTGAAACCCCTGCAATCTTTTCAGTAAACTCTGGTGCAGGTGCTAGACTGAAATTACTTCTCTTTTGTTTTCTTCCCTCCCGTACGTCAGCCGGGGAAATGTCAAGTAATTTAGCAGCAATTTGTTCCCAGACAGAAACAAAAAAGCCCTTCACAGCTTGAGATTTGCTGCCTAAAAATAATTCATTAACTACGCTAATCTGATCCATTAAGGAAGGTAGGGTAGCTGATTAAAGCTACCTGACACAATGCATTAGGATTAGGCAAGGTTAGTAAGGGGGGGGGGGGGGGGAACGGGGTGGGGCCGG
>NW_017307293.1:298388-306862 GCF_000935625.1 Nanorana parkeri
GGCAGGTTGGTGAGGGGGGGGGGGGGCTGCAAGCAGTTGAGCCAGGCCTGGTTAAGTGGTTCACTCGGCTCAGGTAAACATACATTGGTATATACAGCTCAGCACTAGGACAAGGCATGCCTTTTACATCACAGTAAATGTAAAGAGTAAATTTAAAATAAAAACAAATCCTTGAAAAGCTCAACTTCCAACCAAAATTATGTTTTCTGCTACCTTGAATGAAATGGGGAAGGGGATAGAGTGTGTCACCAGTACAGGAAGTGAGGAGGAGAATTTTCCCCAATGGTGACACCTGTTCCCGGTGATAGCTAACCAGAACTTCCTTTGCTTCAGTTTTGTGTCTATGACCCACAGCAGAAAAGAAAAAGTTTTAACTATCTCCTACTATATCTAAAACTGAAGGAAAATGTCGGCTTTAAATTTATTTTAAATTACATTTGGGAAATAAGAAAATCTCATCGCTTCACCATAAATGGACCCATATAACACCCATAGGACATGAGTTTCTCTAAATTCCATAGTTGGTTTGTTTTCCTCAGTTTGCGTGAATGCACCATTGGTCCAGGACATTCAACGTTCAGCGCACTATTGCTCTACTGATCTCAGAGGAAGGATGTGTGGCCAAAGGATTCAGCTCTGTCCCACCAAATTCTCTTCCTTGAAGCACTGGTCCTAGCTCTTGCTGGATTGGCTTCTGCTAATTCCCAAGGATGGGGTTTCTCCAGGCTTAGGCTAGGTGGATATAGTGTACCTTGCAGCAAGGTGTTCGTACACAATTGTACAGGCGTCTGTACTTTCATTCAGTCCATGTTCCCAGCCGAGTCGATTCCATTCACATAAACCCAAACTCTTGGCTGAGCAAAACATGTGTACTTATGGCAGGAGCAGGCCCGGCGCAACTGCAAGGCAAGTCAGAGGGCGGAAAAAACAGGGCATTTTGACAAGTTCTGTTTTCTTTTCTATTTCCATATCTTTCACGTTGGATTACTGCACAGATCTGGAAAAAATACACAAAGCTCACCAGGATTAAATCCTCAACAGCTCTCTAACAGATCTCCTACAGATCTCCAACAAATCGCCAACAAATCCTCAACAGATCTCCAGCAGATCCTCTACATATCATCAACAAACCCTCAACAGATCCTCAACGAATCCCTAACAGATCCTCAACAGATCGCCAACAGATCCTCTACTGATCCTGTACAGATCCTCAAGAAATCCTCAACAGATCCTCAGCAAATCCCTAACAAAAAATCCTCAACGAATCCCTAAAGGTGCCCACAGACCTTACGATAATTGTATGATAATCGCGGGAAATCCCGCGATCGTACGATTATCGTAAGGTGTGTGGAAGCCGTGCGACCTCTACTACTGTAAGGTGGCACGACTTTAAACTTACGGACATGTTCGAAAACCCGCCGAGCATCGCACGACGTTCGGCGGGTGTGTAGCATGTTCGTAAGATAAAAGCAGGAGCGGGCCGGTGTGCGCAAGCGCACACTGCCCATTCGGCATTGCGGTCATCGGAAGCCCGCCCCTCAGGGGGGCGCGGCTTGCGATCATCGCAAGTACGATCTGCCTGCCCAGATCGTACTTGCGATACCAGTTCAGAAAACAATGCCAATACAAGTTCAGAAAACAATGCCGATACCAGTTCAGAAAACAATGCCGATACCAGTTCAGAAACCAGTGCCGATACCAGTTCAGAAACCAGTGCCGATACCAGTTCAGAAACCAGTGCCGATACCAGTTAAGAAACCAGTGCCGATACCAGTTCAGAAACCAGTGCCGATACCAGTTCAGAAACCAGTGCCGATACCAGTTCAGAAACCAGTGCCGATACCAGTTCAGAAACCAGTGCCGATACCAGTTCAGAAACCAGTGCCGATACCAGTTCAGAAACCAGTGCCGATACCAATTCAGAAAACAGTGCCGATACCAGTTCAGAAAACAGTGCCGATACCAGTTCAGAAAACAGTGCCGATACCAGTTCAAAACAAAAGGCAGATCGTAGGTTTTTTTAATTACCTTACAACCATCGCAAGACAAAAGTCTTGCAATGGTTGTAAGGTGTGCGCCCAGCATAACAGATCCTCTACAGATTCCCAACAAATACTCAACAGATCCTCTACAGATCACCAACAAAACCTCAACAGATCTCCAACAGATCCTCTACAGATCACCAACAAATCCTCAACAGATCTCCAACAGATCCTCTACAGATCCTCAACAAATCCTAAATGGATCCTCAACGAATCCCTAACAAATCCTCAACAGATCTCCAACAGATCCTCTACAGATCCCTAACAAAAAATCCTCAACAGATCTCAAACAGATCCTCTACACTACAGATCATTAACAAATCCTCAACAGTTCCTCAACAAACCCTTTACAGATCTATAACAGATCCTCAACAGATCCCTTACTGACCCTTTACAAATCCTCTACAGATAATCAGTAAATCCTTACCAGATCTACAACAGATCCTCGACAGATCCCTTACTGATCCTGTACAGATCCTCTACAGATAATCAGTAAATCCCCAACAAATCTGCAACAGATCCCCAACAGATCTTCAACAGATACTCCAAGGATTCCATGTTCCACACACCCTATTTTCTGTTTTTTATTACCAGCTGTGTCCTTATTGGGGTAAATTCCCCACACAAGGCCACTGGCCCTACACTGTATGTGATGATGGCAGCGAGAGGGTCACAACACGACCGGACAAGAAGAGCAGCATTGTGGAACCGGGTGGTCGCCATTACCGGAACTGGCCGGGAGGAAGCCTGGGGGACTGTAGTGTAAGCTCTATTAGATCTCCCCCTGGGCTATACAGATATAATAACCAGACAATATGGAGGACGGGGGCACCCAAATATCAGTCTGGTTCTGCTCTCCCTCTTGACTTCTACTTTATTTTTGTACATTGGTTAGGATCCCTGTACATAAGGTGGTGCCTATTCCTCCTGTCCGAGAGATATGAAATAAATAAAAATGGCACACAGCCAATGACCCAGCCCCCCCCCCAAACCTGTAGTATTAGTATTACACACAGTAGACTGACTCCCATGTCCAGATGCAGATACAGTGCTGTATATCCCAGTGCTCACAGCTACAAAACCCCTGACATTGGGCACTGAGAAGACGAGAACTCCCTGACAGCCCGTCACATCTGCCTGTGCTATGCCGTGTGTGTCACTGTCATGAAACAAGGACACGGCCGGCACTGACAAGGTGAGATACAATCTGACCACATGCTTCGGATAATTTATTGGGGCATGGCTTAGGTTGGCAAATCCATGACAAGTACGAATTAAATGATTAGGCCCTGACTGGCAAATCGTACCTTTCTTTAATGGCACTTGACCGGATAACTGGCCCAAGGACGACGAGTTCACAGTGCCAACCGGCCGCCTTCCAGGACAGTAAAGTGGTGACTGTATATTCACAGCGACCAGGCAGGAAGACAGAGGTTTTGCCTTAACTAGAATCTAATTGCAGTAAAATCTTATTGTCTTCACATTTATTTTAAAATAATATGTATATGCACATGGCTCCATCCTTGTTCAGGCATCATCCAGGGTCACCATTTACTTTCTGGGCCAAGATGCCAGCTTTGAGTTGACACAATCAGGTAAAGTCTGATGCCTATGGTTTGTTCTTGGCTGTGTGCAACTATCATTCACATCACAGGGTGAAGCAACAGCAGAGGGGGCATCCTGCCCGTGTAAAAATCCATCACTCTCACACAGCTCAGTCCCTCTGTTGCCTCTTCACTCTGTGACCTGCTATTGTAAAAATCCATCACACTCACACAGCTCAGTCCCTCTGTTGCCTCTTCACTCTGTGACCTGCTATTGTAAAAGTCCATCACACTCACATAGCTCAGTCCTCTTGTTGCCTCTTCACTCTGTGACCTGCTGCTGTAAAAATCCAACACACTCACACAGCACAATCCCTCCGCTGCCTCTTCACTCTGTGACCTTTTATTGTAAAAACCCATCACACTCATGAAGCTCAGTTCTTATGCTGGCTCTGATCCCTATTACCTGCCAGTGTATAAATATATAAGAAACAGATCGATCCCCCTGCTGTCACTCCATCTGTGTCTTGCTAATGTAAAAATCCATTATAGCTTAGTCTATCTCTCTGCTGCCCCCACCCCCCACCTTGCTGCCCCTCTTGTGGGCCCGGGACAGGCATTTTGGCCTAGTTGATCTCCTCCCCGCTAAATGAAGCCGGAAGCAACACTGATGGCATCACTTCTGGTTTCTGAGCTCTCATTCCCCTGTTAGAGAATCTGGGGAAGAAGCTGATCAAACACCATCTGGGCTTAATCAGCTTCACTGAGCTGCAAAGGTGACATCAGGGGTCTAATAGACCCCTGATGTCACCTTCAAGAGAACCTGTTACCTCCAATGTGCTATCACATAGGGAGCTTGTAAGCCCCCCCCCCCCCCCACACACACACACCTGATAGCAATAAAGTTCAGTTAAAGGAGAACTATGAGACTGTGACACTCTATGACACCCACCTCATAGTTCTAGCCGACCTGTGACAATGAGACTGCCACAGGTCGGCTCAGTAGATCGGGAGGTGAGCGAACACATACCGGCGTTCACTCACCTCTCGATCCTGTCACGGCTCTTTGCCGCGACAGGCGAGGGGCTGGATTCCACTCTCCCGCTCCGATCTGCCAGCGCTGACTGGCGGAACGGACGGGGGAGGGGGCGGGTACAGCTGGCTCTGCCTCTAGATAGGCAGAGCCAGCTGTCAGTCACGCAGCTGGGCGGATCCCGGCATAATTGTCGGGATCCGCTTCAGGCCCCATTCACACTGAGCGACATGAAAATCGCGCGATATTGAGCGACTTGTCGTGCGACTTTTCCTATTGGGCTGTATGTAATCAGGAGCAATATTGCTCGAAATCGCTCGAAAAAAGGGTCATGTAGGAGCGACAAGCGATATTGAGCGATATTGAGCGACAAGATGTGAACAGCTCCATTGAAATGGATTGGAGAAGCTACATAGAGCGATATCGCGTGGAAATATGAGCGATATCGCTGCAAAAATCGCTCCGTGTGAACGGGGCCTCAGGAGAACTATGGGGAAAAGCCCTAACACCATAGTTCTCCTTTAAGTAAAAATTGACGTTAAATAAAATAAATGTAAAAATACCCGAAAAATGTTTTAAAGCCCCCCATCCCTGCAAACACGGTTACCTCTATACTGATGGCCTGTGGGGGGGGGCTTTTAAAGCGTCATCTACAGACAGTTTGAGGGTACCGTATTTTTTCGCCGTTTCACGGGCGCACGCAATTTTTTTAGCCCAGCGTGTTGTGAATCTATTTATTCGGCACAACCTCGTTTTTATATTGTACAGGGAAAAAAAATGGGTATTATATTGTGCCTTGGTGCACTAAAATGAACTAACCCCCGTCACGACCCATGATGGGATAATCCCGTGAAGGGGTTAAACAGACTCCGGCGGCTACTCTGTTCATCATTGTAGAGCCGGCTGTCGGCTTTACAGTGGAAGCGATTCTGAGGACTCAGCTGCCGCCAGATCACTCCTATGATCCAGTAAACTGCCCGCCCCCCTGACACCCCAGCAGTGTTTCCAGGGCTCCGTTGCCCCTCCTACGGGCCCGGGACGGGATTCTTGGGTGTCGGGGGGAAGCTGGAGAGGAGAGCCGTGACCTCTGTTCACCGGGTCTCCTCCCCTTACTATGGGACCGGGAGCGATGCAGATTGCATCACTTTCGGGCCCTGAGCTGTCAGCACTGGGCTCCTGAAGCCTGCGATCTGCACTACAATAGCTTATTCAGAGTGTAAAGGAGACACTGGGGGTCTTTTGGACCCCCAGCATCACCTTAAAGAGTACCTGTCACTGCCAATATGCTTGTAAGCCCCCCTATGTGATAGCAATTAAAGTAAAACAAAAAAAAATAGCGGTTTTAAAAATAATATTAAATAAAATAAATGTAACAATAATAATGTAAAAAAATGTAAGTTCCCCGCCCTCGCGAGAACGCGCGTCGACATGTGTCATGTGTGCCTATGTGTGAAAACAACGATCGGGCTACACATGTTGGGTATCGCCACGCATGCCAGAGTGAGAGCAATAATTCTCGGGCCAATATTTATGCGAATCTCTAAACTCATGACCTGTGGGGGGCTTTTGAAGCGTCGTCTGTGGACTCTTTGGGGATACTGAATTCTGTCGCAGTTTCACGGACGCACGCGATTTTTAACCATGCTGGGTATCTATTTACTCGTTGTTACCTCGTATTTTACATTTGACAAATATATTGTGTTTTGGGGCACTAAATTTAACTGAAGTGCATTTTTCACTAAATCTTTGGGGTTTGATAATAAGTTGCGCTAATGACGTGCAACATAACAATTTGCAACTGCCGACATTTTATTCTACGGGGTCTCTGATTTCAGGAAATATATCATTCTGAGGGGTTTTAGGTAATTCCATAACATGCGTGCAAAAAGAGCAAAGCCAGCTCTGGCAGCGAAAGGGTTAATAAAACCCCCAAAGCGAGCTGATACAGGCGGACGCACATCTGCTTAGATTTGGCCACCCATGGGGATGTATTGCACTCCGACATTATCAGCTGTGAGTAGAAGAGAAGCACATCGCCCCCTAGTGACCAAATATGGATCCGGCATGTCCAAAATAACACAATTCATAGGGGAAAATAGACGACAATGGAAACATGCAGTGACACGTAATACATACGTGTGTAAGTGTATGGATGTGCATACATACTCATTGGCAGTGGCGTAACAATCACCATAGCGACCCAGGCGGTCGCTATGGGGCCCGGGGCACAGTGGGGCCCGGCCAGATGCCGTGCGGGCTGCCTGGGTCGCTATGGGATCTTCTGCTGGTGGCTTTCACTGGTGGCTGAAGACGAACGCGCCGCTGTTCAGATCATCTGTGCAGCGGCGCGTTCGTCTCCACAGTCAAGGAGAGCCAGCAGCAGCAGGGGAGCAGGCTGGACCCGGTGTTCTTTCAACGTCGCGAGCCTCTGACGTCATCGGCAGTGGAGAAGGAGGCGGGCCCATGCTCAGCAGCAGGCGGCCTCGGTGACGCAGAAGGAGGCGGGCCCGGCGTCGGAGGAGGTAAGGAGTGCGACCAGCCCACCTGAGGGTGATCCTGCAGAGCCCACCATAGAGAGTATATGGTGGGCTCTGCAGGGTCACCCTCAGGTGGGATCTCGAGTGGGCTCTGCAAGGGGTATAACTAGAAATAACGGGGCCCCATACAAAATTTTGCTATGGGGCCCTGTGATTTCTAGTTACGCCCCTGCTCATTGGCCTTTATTAAAATGAAAGCAGGAAATATCTGGTCATCTGACATGGAGGTCTTGATTCAGGCACTTCCAGTTAGAGGGTGACAACTCTCTGCCCCTCTCTCCCGTCTGTGTCCATGTGTTACTTTGACGCACGGGCTTCTGCCGAGATCAATGCTCATTGCAACACACATTGCGCAGGCATGGTCCACTGACTGGTCTTTATTACAGGAGGGGGCGGAGAAAAGACCAGTCACCCTGCACAAGAAGAGAGAGCAGCAGTGACCGGTCTTTATTACAGGAGGGGGCGGAGACTAGACCAGTCACCCTGCACAAGGAGAGAGAGCAGTAGTGAGCGGTCTTCATTACAAGTGGGGGCGGAGAAAAGACCCGTCACCCTGCACAAGAAGAGAGAGCAGCAGTGACTGGTCTTTATTACAGGATGGGGCGGAGACAAGACCAGTTACCCTCCACAAGGAGAGAGAGCAGCAGTAAGTGGTCTTTATTACAGGAGGGGGCGGAGACAAGACCAGTCACCCTGCACAAGGAGAGAGAGCAGTAGGGACCAGTCTTTATTACAGGAGAGGGTGGAGACAAGACCAGTCACCCTGCACAAGGAGAGAGAGCAGCAGTGACCAGTCTTTATTACAGGAAGCTCTCACACAGGATTACTGCACAGATCTGGAAGAAAATACACAAAGAAAAAACAGCTATAACAAAACGATTTCGCTGTATTTAACCGGCTAAAAGGGAGCAAATAATTTGATAGTTGGGGTTTAGATACAATTTAACCCCTCCTGCTAACCCCTCCTGCCTGATCATGTGACCACGATTGGGAGCCCAACAGTTGCTTTGTGACCGGAAGCTGCCAGTGACAAGGTGGTCACGGTGCTGGGAGCGCACACATATGTGACAGCAGGGAATGAAGCCCACCTCCGTGCTGCCAAATGTGTACAGCCGGCGGGAAGGGGTTAATATTCACTCTGTGTACTGAACACTGCAGAGCCTCCAGAGTGATGTTTGCCTCATCTATTGTATCCTCAACGCTGCCATCATTTTCAGAGGAGACTTCTAATGAGGTCCCGTCTGAGCGCACAGATGCCACTTATAGCAGCCATGCTCCAAGAAGAACGGAACAAGATTCGATTCTGAACTGTAAGAGC